>NW_009207764.1:0-9722 GCF_000690835.1 Fulmarus glacialis
TTTTCCAGTATAATTTATTTCCACAAATCTATTTTTTTCTGTAACATGTTCATTGCAAATACCATGCAATCTGCAAATATTATCTTAATCTTTTGGAAGGTAGGAGACAATGGTATAAATGTTATGTATTTCTTTGTCCGAGATTGAAAGGTGGGCTTAAATAATGGACTCAAGTTTTTGACTGACAACGTATAAAATAAATTGCTATTTCCTGATGATTAAAGTAACAGATATTACATGTAAATCTCTTAAACTGCCTTGGATTTTGTTAAGGTAATTTTAAAATTTCTTCCGTAAACTCAAATATTTTAATTGGGTTTTTATAACTAACTAAATCATGTTGCTGGTAATAAAAGATATAATAATTTCTATATTAATTTCATCTGATTATAAAAGGCAATGAGGACAGATATTTGAGTCCTTATGTCTACATACTTAGAAACACAGAAAAAGTGCATAAGGAGGAAGGCTTCATCTCCTAATGAAACGTTCCGATATATCATTTAGACTGTCCTCGGGATGGATCATGTCAACTTGGCAAATATTTGTCTGACTTCTCTTGACAGATTTCCAGTGAGATTCTTCCACACCCTCTTAGGTCATTTGTTCCACTGCTTCACCATCCTCACCATAGAAAGCTTTTCTTACTGTCTAACCTAAATCTGTCTTTCTGTAAGCCGACTTCTCCATTCAGTATTATGAGTCTGTTCTGCAACTCTTCTCAGCTGGCTTTTTTCCTACTAATGTTGATAATTTAGTGCAATAAATAAGCTTTTCTGTCTCTCATTCATTTCTGTTCCAGATAATTTATGAATATGCTGGACAGAGCATCTCTAGACAGATCCCCTATGAGGCTTCACTAGTGATACCTCTCCCTTAAGAAAACCTGACCATTTATTCCTGTTCTTTTCTTCTTGTCTTTTCATCAATTAAGTTTTCTCATGAATGAATTTATTCTTGTTCCATGACAGCTGAGATTCTTTAAAAGCCTGGAAGCCCAACTCAGCAGTATGAATAAATCCCATTTATTCACTTTCTCCATGACTCCTTGGAGGAATTCTAATACATGTAACAGACACGAATTCCCTTTACTAAAGCCATTCTGACTTTTCCACATTTTGTCATAATTTATTCATATGCTTGCTAATTTTATTCTCTCTCTTTTGGTTTCTACAAATCTGTCTAATGTGGATATCAGACTCACTTGTCTATTATTCAGTTGATCCAACTCTGAAATTCCTTAAAAATTAATAAATTGGCATCGTATCTGCCACCTTTTATTCTTCTTGTATGAAAGACTCTGTATTACAGTTAATACTTAGCTATTTTAGACTTGATGTTTTACACTGATTATCATCTGATTTTAAAAATTTGTTGCTGTTTTTTTGTTGACTCACTTTATAGCTTCTCTTTCTGAAATATCAGTGCAAAGCATATCCTCCGGTTCATTCTGCATAAAATAATGTTCTAGAATAAGTGTCTCTCTAATAACTGTGAACATGATTTAGTTCAGACAGACTGTGGCAGTCTCCTACTAATGATCTGTTTTATACCTGTACACATTATTCCATGAAAATTATTTTTGGTCCACCAGAATTTACCAGAATTTGTTCTTTTCCATTTTCCTTAATGGATACAACTTCAGCTTCTTGAAGGATGACTTCTAATAAATTCCTGTTTTAACTTTGCTGGATTTTCTTTGGTCTTTGTAGACATTTTTGACAGATTATATATCTCTGCTTTGGATCTTATATAAGGTGATTCTTAAACTGCCTGAAATGTTCTATGGAGCTGTTTAATCCATTTGTGATCTTTTTCATAATATCAAGTTTCAAACCAAATTCATGCCATTTACACCAAATTCTGCTACTAAATAGTTTAGTACAGACCAGTGTTAGCAGCATGCATCTCAGAAGATGTAGAATTGCAGAGAACACTTCTCTTTCAAAGGTCATGAGGAGGACTACTGCTTACAGGGTTCATGGTCATGAGTAGAAACAGAGCATGGAAATGTTTGACTCTTGTCAGAGCATTAGATTAGAATCCTCAGAATGATTGGATGATTTAGTCCTTTTTCATTTCAGTTACAGTGCCTGAAATATAGGCATTAAAATTCAGTTCAGGTTGTACAAAAATTATCATTGTGTGGGAGTTCCTTCTAGATCAAACAAATAAAGCTGATGATAATGGTGGTACTGGTGTTTCTGTATTGTTTATTATCTTAGTGAATGGAGTATTCAGCCAGGATAGGGGCTTAAATTTCATGGGAGTAAGGGACCTTGAACTGTCATCTTTTGTGTTTATGAACAATTTCAGATTGATTAAAACTGAAATAATAAATCACATGACAGCAAGCAGTAATTGTTCTTAGTAATATAGGTACCACTGATATACAAAATATACTACTGTTCTTTTTTTAATTATATACTGATTTATATAGGGAAATGCACACCGAAGGAGTCAGTAGACAGCAGAATGAGGTTTATGCAGCTGAGAAATTTACATGCTAAAATATTGGACAAATACAGCTTCCATATAGATACAACTTTGTGTGCAGTGAACATAAATTTCAACAGCTCAGTAAACCAACATTTCACTTGTGGAGGAAGAAAACAATACTTGTCTGAAAACTTAATTTGACACATGTTGAATACCTTCTTTCAGGGTGTTTGGCAACCTGTTATCCCTTGCAGCCACTGAAACATCCTTCTCTCTTTGCTTTGAACATTAAAAGTGAGAGATTTTCAGTTGTTTTATAGGACCCAGCAACTGCTTGCGAAACACATAAGGTGTAAGTAGGGAAATTCTGTCAGCTCCCTCTGGTTCTGTGAAAGAATCATAGAATCATTAAGGTTGGAAAAGACCTCTAAGATCATCAAGTCCAACCATCAACCCAACACTACCATACCCACTAAACCATGTCCTTAAGCGCCTCATCTATACGTCTTTTAAATACTTCCAGGGATGGTGACTCAACCACTTCCCTGGGCAGCCTCTTCCAAGGCTTGACCACTCTTTCAGTAAAGAAATTTTTCCTTATGTCCAATCTAAACCTCCCTTGGCGCAACTTGAGGCCATTTCCTCTCGTCCTATCGCTTGTTACTTGGGAGAAGAGACCAACCCCCACCTTGCTACAACCTCCTTTCAGGTAGTTGTAGAGTGCGATGAGGTCTCCCCTCAGCCTCCTCTTCTCCAGACTAACAGTCCCAGTTCCCTCAGCCGCTCCTCATAAGAACTTTGCATTCTGATTATTTCTCTGGGCCTATGCTTGATTTTCAGAAAACCATCAAGTTCTTTGTTGAATTATTCTAATTGCAGGACTTGCAGTGTGACTATCCGTATGGAGTCACAAAACAAAATTTTAACATGCTTGTGCTAATGCCTAATCCATTTTATTCTGTTGACAATCGGCAAGTACTGAAGAATTAGTCTGTCACAATCAGGATTTCTAAGTCACTAGGATTTGGGATAAACTCAATGATTTCCTATCACATACAAATAAGTTGGTCCTTAGGAGACATGGTTTGATTCTACATTTCTCTAGAAAAGACATGTGACATTGCAAAATTGAGGAAAGGATTTCTCTGAACCAAGTGTGGGGTTTTTTTTTTCTTTTTTTCTTTTCAGTTTAGTCCTTGTAACACCTGTAAAATCTGATAACCTACAACTGTATTCATCTTTGTGGAGAATCTCAGTACAAGTATCTCTGAAAGAAAGGAAAGTCAGCTGCTAAATTATTCCAAAGACAATCTCTTATTTAGAAGTTGTAAATTCACAACCGGAGACTGTAAAAGTTATCCTTCTAATTAGGATGAATTTCACATCTCAGTCTCTCCATGAATAGAATAAAGTTTGTATTATCAAATATATTAAAGACTTCCAATCTGAAATCTGGTCCTGATTATATGAGAACAGTGTTAACGCCATAGCGAACATCTATGATTGTTAAGACATCTCTAAACAATGATCAGCTCCATTTTATTTGAGGTGATCAGCCTCTTTATTCTTTTGGCAGTTATACCCAAACTTATCAGGACTACAGTTCAGCTAGTATGCATCATGGTCCTTAGTACCATTCCCCACTCCTTCCCCAAACGGGGAGCCTGTGCTCACGGGCAGCTCTGTTGTGGTGCAGCTGTGACTGGGGATCAGCCTTGGGGAAAGAGCTGCGTGAGACAGGGCTGTGATAAGCCATTTTGGGGCCTCCACCCCCTTGCCTGGGAGCTGCTTTTCAGCTCAGGCACTCAGCCTTGGTGTCTGCCTGAGCCATGCCGCTGCCTGGCTGGGTCCCTCACTGACCCAAATCTGTAGGCTTGGCTTCCTGGCTGGCCTCAGCTCTGCCTCATCACCATGGACCTGCTGGGGACCTGGATTCTTTGCTGACCCTAGTTACAGTCCTGGGCCCTACCCTGCTCCCCTTGCATGCGTGCTGTGGGACACAGCCGTGTAGGTGGGGGCATGGCCTGCCTCATGTCACCCTTTGTACCCTGCTCCTGGCCCTGGCCAAGCTGCTGACCCTGCTTGTGCCTGGACAGTATAAAAGTAGCGCGCTGTCCCAGCAAAACATTTCTTCAAATTGCTGCGTTCAATACTAAGAGTAAAAACCTTGCCACAACTATCATTTTGAATGAGGAGATGTTGCTCCTTTCCAGCCTGTAAACTTTTCTTGCAAACTGATGCCTAACAGAACTGATATTCAGAATCTGCATTTCTGTATTGACATCTCAGGTTCTCTTGATTCTTCAAAAGAACCCTGTGATTTTAATACAAACTATGTGGCTATGATCATTCCCTTCAAATGACAACTGCACAAACTATTTCTGTTATTAATTTTATTTATTTGAAACAATTTTCATTTGCTAGCTGTTTTGAATCTCATTAAACAGTAGATGATATTCTCAATTTCAACAGACGCTAGGCATGTTTGAATTCATCACTCTGTTTCAAAGTTTTCAAAAACCTTAGAGGTTATTATAATCCAGACACAATGAAGAACTGATAATTTCAGAAAAACTGATAATTTTAGGCACTTAAGGTGAAAAAATACTGTCTTGAAGAGTGACTTCGGCTTATGCAGTCAGATGCCAGATTGACCTTCTAACATTTTTTTTTTTTTAAAAAGGATAAGGTGTAGATGTTGACTCATTCTAGATTTATTTTGAGCATCGGATGGAATTCCAGTCATTTTGCTAACATTTCTATGTGTCTGAATATTCATGGAGTTAAGGCCTTTCCCCATAAAACCGATACTAAAATATACATGCATTTTCACATGGAACAGAACAAATACCACCAAAGTCTGACCAATTTGTTGCTTTTTTAGCATCAGTTCTTTGATAACTGAGTTGAATAATTTCTTAAATGCCTTTGCTATTGAAATGGCTGACTAGACTGTCTCTCATATGGTCAGTCATGTCACTACTTGCATTACACTGCTATGAACTCAAGAATGTTTGACAGCAATGTTGGGGAGGCAGCTGAGAGGCTGGAGGTAGTCTTAGGTGTTTAGTAAAGCGTGATGGCTTGTCTTGAACTTCACATATCTTTATATTTCATAGCCTGTTTCTGAAAAGAGACTTCATCCTGGAGGTTATTCAACATAGATAGATTGTGTGAACCAAGTCTTGATTACTGTTATGATCACAGTGTGAATGATGGGATTTGGAGTCTTAACTGCCCTTTCAAAGCCACCAATTTTTGGGATTACTGCTTTGTGTTGGAAAGCTTACACTTATATGTGAAATGTTTGAGACTCTTCATTATGCCATTAATTTCTGAGAAAAATTTTTCATCTTCTTTTAATATATAGTTTATAAATACATATATATATTATTTTAATTGTTGCCTAAGTGGTGCTTGTATTTTCGGATATCATTTGAGCTAACAGAGAGTGAGTCTTCTCTACTGATATTTTTGATACACGAGAATTAGTGATTAGCCATGATTTTCACTAATATAGTCTGATGTTTTAGGAAATGCGCGTTAGTATTTTCTTCTTGCTTACAATCTTAGGATGCATTTAGTATGTGTTTCAGCTTTTCTGTGATAAAGTTAAGTTTGGTTTTTGGAAACTCTTGATTTGAACACAAATTAAGATCTGGCAAAATGAGACAGTGATGGAATGGAACAGTATTAGCAGATCAATATTTATGAGCCAATAGTTTCTAATATTAGAACCTCATGGCACAAGAGTAAGTATGAGAAAAATGGTCTTAAAACTCTTAAACTGTCCTTTTTAAAAAACGTGGTGAGAGTTTGTTTCTGTCTTCTAAATTTTTTATTTCTAAGTTGTCTTTATTACTGGTTTGTATGTATACTCCATTGTGTTATCATCTGAATTTACTTTTCTTGTATGAATTTACATTTCTTCTTATGTATTATGATTTTACTCCTCATAAGTGTTTTTAAAATCCTCGTATCTTAGGTGAAAACTACTGAGTGAAAAAAATAGATATAATTTATAGTGCAGATCATCTGTGTGTTTGCAGAAGACTGTTAGAATAATTAATAGGTAAAATTTTCTATATGTAATTATCACTTACAATTTGGCTAGACTGGAATACTGTGTTAGAATGGCATAAAAGTAGTCAGGACAATGGATAGATTATATTAGCCATTATTTTTGGAATAGAGATAAAATTGGTAAAGAAATCCGTATGAATGACAAAACAGAATGTTTAAATATATGTAAGTGTATTGTATGCAGGAGAAAGTTACTTAAAAAGGTTAATACAGCTAGATTTTCTTCATGAGTCAGGAAAGAGTATCATAGAATAATTGGGTTGGAAAGGACCTCTGGAGGTCATCTCATCCAACCTCTTGTTCAAAGAATGTTGAATTACATGAATTTTCAGAGGGCTTTGCCCAGTTGAGTTTTGAATCTTCAAGGATGGAGATTCAGCAACTACTCTGAGCAACCTGTTCCAGTGCTTGACCACTCTCATGGTTAAAAAATAGAAGAAAAATTTTCTTATATCTAGTCTGAATTTCCCATGTTCCAACTTGTATTTGTTGCCTTTTGTCCCATGTTTCAGTCTGTATCTTTGAGGAGAATACTACACATAATACTACTTGTCATCAAATGACCAAACTATGGGTCTTGTGCAGTGAAAATTATAAGGAAATAATATAACTTCTAGGCATTTTCTTGAAATATTATAGGCCTTACTTATAGCCTGTTTTAAAATTTCAGGGATAGTGGTGCAGTGCAGGATATTAAAAACAGAAGTTAAAACTGAAGACATTAAAAGTTATTAAGACATTAAGGACTGTGCTAGAAGCAGACAATCCTGCTCTACAGAATAGTCAGCCTAGGCATGTACAACAGTAAGTTAAGCTATATGATAAAAAAATCAAATAATAAAGATACTGTTCATCTCAAAATTTGTTTTGTTAAGGATCTTGCCCCTTTTAAAACTTTGTATAAGTTTTAATATCTTCTACTTAATTTTTACATTTTTCATTCATTGATTGTTTTAGAGATGTTCCTATTTTCTAGTTTGAAATATCACTGTGTCTGTTTCTTTTTTTTTGTGAAACCTGCTACCTTTACTTTTTTCTTCAGTTTAATGTATTTAAAATCTTCATCTTTGTCATGTACTATTTTACCTACTGTGTCTTGTTGGAGTTTATTTAATTTTCTCAAGTTCTTTTGTTTTAAAATTTTATTTTTAATTGCTGTCTGCATCCTTAAAGTGGGGAGCTGGACTATTCTGACTTAATTGCTCTTGTGTGTTGTTTACTTATCCCTTCCTGCAGCTGCGAGACATTCACTGAGAAAGCAACCTAATTGGGCATTTACAATTTTAAAAATTTCTTAGCCTCTGTGCTAAAAATATCTGCTTATGGATTATGGTCCTTTTGCATAGCAGAGTATATTTCTTCAGAGGTGAGGATGAGAAATCGAGGCACTAGATGTTTCCATTCAAAATATCTATGAGCACTACTGCCACTCTTATTGCAGTGGGACAGGAAACCCTGCTAGGAAAGTAGCAGAGCACCTGGTGCTGTGCAGATAAGAGTAATAATGCACACAGAGTAATAATGCTTAGAAGTCCTGTGTTTTAGATAGCTTTCAATGATACTTGTTATTCGTATAACCAAGAATGCCACTAAAAACTTCAAAGCATCTTTGAAAATACTTTAATCTTTTACCGCTGTACATAGGATCATAGAATAAGTTGGGTCAGATGGGACCTGTGGAGGTTATCTAGATCAATCTCCTGCTCCAAGCAAGATTAACTTCAAAGTTAGACCAGGTTTTCAGGATCTTGTGCAACTGAGTTGTAAAAATATCGAAGGATGGAGAATCCGTAACCTCTTTGGGCAACCTCTTTCAGTGCTTAACCACTCTTGTGATTTTGTTTTTTTCTTATGTCCAATCCAATCCCTTGATTGTTGCATTTTGTCCATTAGCTGTGCATTTTCAGGAAAATTCTTTGTCTTCCCTATAGTTCACCTTTAAGTAGTTGAGGAATGCAAGTAGTTCCCCTCTTCCTGCACCCTTCCCTACCCCAGCCTTCTTTTGGCTAAACAAGCCTATCTCCCTCACCTTCTCCTTGTATATTGTGTGCTTTAGTACCCTGACTGTCTTAGTTGGCCTCTGTTGTATTCTTTCCTGTTTTTTTGTATCTCTAGTATTGGGGGGAACCTAAAACTTCTATAAGAGCACAGGAGCACAAAGTTACATGTCATATAGGTATTCAAACAACAAAGCTATAAAATGAGTTGTCACCCTTTCTTGGTGAGCAGTTGTATTTCCAACACGGCTAAGTGCTTAATTGCATGCCTAGATTTAGTCTCTGTATTGGCATGTGAAATAAAGGTACCAGAAAAAAATTGTCATTCATCATTCACAAAAATGGGGAATAGTTTTGACTGAAAGCATTTTGAATATTTTTGTTTTCTAAAGTATTATTCCATTTATAATTTTAGGCAGCTAAAAAGACAATTCCTTCAACGAAAATAATAATCAATGGGAATGTTTGTATTTAATATTTATGGGTATGAAAAAGAAAGTATAAATGACATAGATCTGACATGACATGCAGTAAAGGTTTGTGACAAACTCTGTCTCCTTATGCTTTAAAACTCTAGTATTTTAAAGATATCTTGAGTGACTAACATGCACTTATGCCATTATGCATACCCTGTATCCGGCTGTAGTAAACAAACATTCTTCATTTCACTCGACTCTTTGCAAGTGCAAAGGGTTGATGCACGCTAATCATTTGCAATACTGGGGTCCAAGGCATGTAGAGCTAAATTCTGCATCCTTTTTATGAGATGCCCCATTTGTTTTATTAAGGTAATTCAGACACGACTCCTAAATTATTTTTACGAAAATAATTTTCTTTGTGCAGGTTTTTTAGTACAAATATTTTCTCTGATATATAAAATCATCTTAATATCACTCATGAAAGGATTAAGAAAATTATTAAAATGTCATATTTTTCACTAGATCTTCTTCACCACTAGGGGAAATAAGAAAGATACATATTAATTCCTTCAATATTTGTTTGCTTATTTTACTAACAAATACTACTGCTTGCTTTCAAAATGAAAGTGACTCTTTCCTTCTGTCTTTTTTCTGTTCTTTCTTGCTTGCGTGGATATGAACTCCAGGAGGACAAAGTGGTTAGAGCCTTTTTTCTGTCTAAAGTTCTTTTCTTTTATGGGTAGACTTATTTCCTGGCCTACATTTGCTTTCATTTACACAGGTG
>NW_009207764.1:9775-16676 GCF_000690835.1 Fulmarus glacialis
TGGCATGAAAGGCTTACCTGTTTTTCAGATAACTTACTAATAATCTGTGAGTTGTTGTGAACAGTCTGCATGATATTCCTCTCCGTTTGCAGCTTTTGTGAGCATGCCCCTACTTTTCCTTTGATTTTGCAATATGATATGTGCACAGTTTAAAAAAATTAAATAGGCAATTTTCTCGTAGATGTTTTCTCTTACAAAAATACAAATGAATTTTATCAAAGTGGCATAAAGGTATCAAAATAATTTTTGCACCTTGTGGTAGTCATGTTTGTATCATTGACATGTATGCACTCAATGGTTTAGCTCGCAAACTTTTTTTAGCATCGTAGTTCAGTTGATTTTTAATGACAATAAAATTAGATACCAATAAACATTAAGAAAACATATTTAGTCTAACTGTTCAGGAATATACCAGCAATGTCATAGAGTTATCCACTGATATATATAAATTATTTTCTAAATTAAATCGTTTGTAGGCATTCCTAAAATGTAGTGCACATATTGTATTGAGCATAATGTTGAAATAATGTTAGACGTTATGCATGTCACTGACACTGTGTTTGTCTTGCTGATATTACACCTACAGTAAATATTTTAATCTGATTTTGTTTTATCTTTGGAAAAGGTAGTATAAATCTGAATTTGAGAATAAGCCTGGATATATTTCAATATTTTACCAAATTAAATGTGATCTTTTTTTTTTTTTTTAAAATAACAGAATTGAGAAAACTACCTGAGCTAGCGTAAATCTGCTCTTCCATGAAAATCTGTAATGTATTCTAAAGAATTGCAATTGCAAAAGCAACTTGCCCTGTAGTGCTTGGCAAGTAAGTTCCTATATTAGACAGAGTAAAGACATTCTTATGCATTTAGTAAATATATACAGAGCAAAATCTTTTGCTACAATAAATGTAATTTTTTCTTACTGATAGCAGTGTCAAGGCTCACATTTAACTTGCATGTATGGTTCAGAAATACTTTGCTTCATACAGAAGTTGTAAGCCATCTGCTGTGCTAACCGTTTAGGATATGTTTTTACTAGCGGGCAGGTGATCTTTGTAGTGGGCCACATACTGGTCCCCCAGTCTGTTAAAGGGTTACATAGTTTTCTTTTGGCCTACTTCATTAGAGTTTTTCACAGTTAAAAGGCTGTGAACTCATAGAAGCTGTGAAGTAATACCAGTTCCTAGAATACAGAGGTAGCTGTAGGGTACAAAAGGTAGATGAAAAAAAGGAACAATTTTCTCCTTGAAGAATTTACCCTTTCGGTATAATCTTGTAAGTAATTGATGCACGCTAACAGCATTCCCACAGTCAGTCCAACGACTAATGTCTGTGAGGTACTCCTCTATATTGTAGCAGCATCAAACCCTAAATTCACTTGGAAAATAAAAAAAAAGAGTGAAGGAGGTCACAGTAATAAGGTTATATGATTATCTAGTTTTACCATGTACATGTATTAAGGAGGGAAGGGACAGGAATTTCTCTAGCTAATCAACTAGTTAGTTAGATTTTTCCATAAATAATGACGGCGCCTCAAGTTGCTTTAAGTAATATCTGTTTCTGTTGATTTTGAAATAGATGTTTTAGAAGTTAAGAAGGCAGAAAGAACAATAAGTATTTTAGGTCAACTTTTTCTCAACTACAAACATTGTAAAGTAGGGACAGCAGTGATATTCATCTTGCTATTTTAGTGCTAACAGTAGGGTTAAAAGCCTTGGTGTGTTGTATGCAGATACCATCAAAACAGATACTTCAATATAAACAGGATTTTTAAATTTTGTGTGATACAGCATTTACCAGTAGGTTAACCCACTTAGAGAATCCTTAATATTACTGGTTATCCTTCATTTTCCAGTGTTAGCATATCAGAGAAGGTTTGAATTCCAGTATTTCTTAGGAGATCTATTCTGTATTTTGTAACCATAGAATGGCAAGTTCAATCTACAGTGCTCCTAGATAAAGCTATAGTGACTTTGTGACTATTGGTGGTATGTTGACCCAATTAAACAACACAGATTTGGAAAATGAGGTATATTTAAAGGTCTGTGGGGAGTTACAGAGTAGAAAAACATTTTAGTATGTCCCCTGTAGAAATCTTATCACATCTTTTGATAAAGGGATTGTAGTGAAAAGCTGGACAACACATGGTGTTGAATGATTGGGACAATCACACGCCAGTCTACTGGTGCTATTTATGGTGATGGGGAATGGAGGTGGACATGAATTCTGACTGTGTTGTAATGCTGTAGTTGTACCATTAAACATGCATGCAAGGGAACTTACTCCAAAGGGGTATTAGTATGTAATATAAAGCTGACTGTGCCTTTTTCCATATAGAACATGGGAATGACTAATGAAAGTCCCAATCCTTCATTAGTTTGGTATCACAGTATATAAAGAAGTACTTTTGCAAAATGGAGACCCAAATGTGCCAGAAAGGAGTAATCTATCTTAAGTTATGAAAGAGTAAGATCATCTCTGAGAAGGAAACTGTTGATTTTTCAATTGAAAAATAGTGTGATTAATGAATTTTTTCCATCTTCTGGATTCTTTTTCTTTAAGTAACAAAGGTACATTTTAAAGGATTTCCTGTATTTGTGTCACTATTATTCAATCAAAATGTGACTGTGAGATAGAGGAATGCTCTTTGAGAAACCGGAGTCAGTTAAGGCTGATTGAAATGAAGTTTATTTCAAAAAATAAAGATTCACAGGATTATCTTCCTTTTACTTAGATTTTGACAATTATATTCCTAACCAAATAACTTTATTAAAATGAGCAACACCATTAACTAGTGTAGTGAAATTGTATGGCTATATCACTGAAAATCATGGAAGGTGTGATTAAAAAGATGAGGAATTAAGAACTGCAATACAGTTTGTGTAAAAATATATTTTCATTGCAAATAGTAGGAAATAAAGACGTAGTAGAAGATTTTAATTTTGACTGTTATCCTGAATTTAAATGAAATTACATGCTATATACGTTAGCTTGGAGGCAGTGGCTTTAAAGTAATCACTGATATTTCTGGAGAAAACAAATAAGTAAGCAACCTAATATAGGAAGATTTTGGAAACAGTTGGCAGGAGAAATCAGGTTCCTTCTGATTTAGGTTCCTTCACTTGCTGGTCATGATCTGGCTTTTTAAAACTGGTAAAATCCTGTAGAGTGTTTAGTTACGGACATTTGAGGTTTAGATACATCAATTCATGTTTTTCAAGCGTTCATTTTCAAGTGACAAGTTTTAAAGTGACATGAAATTGGCAATTCAGTGGCCTGGCCTTTGGAGGTTCTGATACTTTCTCTGTTCTTTCATCTCTTTTAGTGGGTTCAGGAAGTTATCTTTAGGGAATCTGTTTTAAAATGCTACAGGTAAATCAAAGCTTTCAACAGAACTGTTTGTAATTCTGTAAAGGCTAAAACTGAGGAGCAATGCTAGGGAACTTCCTCCTTGTTCTGTCGTTATTTCCTGTGAAGGTGGATAAAACATTTGACACTTTCCTTGAAGTAAGTCTTCTACCTTTGTAATTTTGAAATACTTAAGACAATAGATAAATTTTGAAATACTTAATACTTAAGACAAATAGCTTGTCTTTAAAAATCAAGTCTTCAACCTTTCCCAGTCTTAAGAACCTGCAGAATCTTTTTTTGATAAAGTCATCTCAAAGACTCCTCTAAGCAAATTCAGAATCGAATGTATTTACTGAATAGTTTCCTAGGTTAATTTCCCTAATAACTTGACCGACTTTGGAATTTTATTTGCCCTTTAATTATTAAGTCAAAGTGTAATAATTCTTGAGATTCCTGGACAGAGTTCAGACAATGGCAGTTATTTTTAGCGAATTAGTCTCATAAAATAATTCTATATAAAATTACATTAGAAAAGATCAAAACCAATTATCATAAGGCATTATTCTCCCTCCCTTTGTCTCACTGCAGTTAAAACTTGCTATTGCCCAGTTTTCCTTCTCCATGTTCCAGAGTAATGAATATTATTATTCCAGTCAGGAGAGACCGAGGTGGTGGTGAGAATGCTTCCTGTCATTTTGCAGAAATTTCACTGTTAAACACGAAAGTAAGTTTTTCTTATTTTGCTTCTGCCATTCTGAACAGATCCTGGGCCCTACCAAGAATCCTATTGTTTCTAAACCATCTGTGTTGCGGGTCTGTACCTCCACAGTGCCCTGCAGCTTTCTCACCTGGAATTGCACAAATGTGACAAGTATTTTTAGAAACCATAGGTTGCTCCTCCTACCACTGTCTTCTTGCTATTAGGTAAACTCTTACCCTTTCTTGACACTTGACTCAGACTGACTTTGTGTCTTACGAAGAAACACACTGAGTCTCATCAAGGTTTTCATGGGCTGTGAAAGATATGGTTTTTTTTAACAAAGAGATATGTTCATTTTGAGATTACTGAAATTTGGAAAAAAATACTTTTTTATGAAACGACTCACAAAACCAATAGAATATTTCCTAGACTTAGAATACCTCTGACAAAAGCCTTCTGTACCAGCTATTATTTAGGATCGTTTTCTGAGATATCTCTCTGCTGCGGGAAGCTTAATGATTTTCCTCAGCTCTTAAGTATTGTCTTTCAGATTGGGATCTCTAATAGTAATTCAGAGACTTGGCCACTTAGACCTTCCTGTCTTGGGCCACTTGTCCTAGGCTGTTCTCTGATCCTTTTTCTCATATATCCATTTGTCTAAGTTGCTCTCCTTTCTCTTACTGTGTTCAGAGCTCACTCTTGTTTCCTTCATCACTACAGAATGCACCTCCAGTAGCTGAAGGTGCTTTTAACAAACATGGCACTGAAAGCCCATGGTTTTGCTGTCTTCTGTTTCTTGGAGTTGGATTGCAATACATAAATAAAATGGACTCTCTGTAAATATATTTAAATACTAAGTTGCTTCTTTTCTGTCAAAATTACTCTGATTGCACAGTCAAATCATGTTCTCTACTCAAAAATATGTTACCTAACTTTCCGTTTTCACTGTTTTCAAGACTGTCACGATATGACATGTAATAGAATGCAGTCAGTATACATACATCTTATTAAAGTTGCAGATTTAAACTTGCCTGAAATCCTGATGAAGCACACATAGTAAATGCATCATACTGATGGTTAAATTGACAATGTTTTCCTTAAATTAGATCTCTTCCCATGTGTTGCTAACTTTGACTGCCTTGCTGTCATACTAAGATACACCCTGTGTTGGCCATCACAGTCAAGGAACAGGGAGATCACACTACGTTGTAGTCCAACTTTGTACTAACTTCTGTGAGCTGCTGGAGAAGTTGGGGGGCAGGGGCAAGGAATGAGGGTTCTTCATTCTTTTTTTTTTTTTTTTTCCCTTCACCACAATGCCCTTTGACCCATTTCCTCATTCACAGAATAATGGCACACCCTCCACAGTGTTCAAGGAAAGAGGGATGTGGTCCTAGGAACTGCCAGTCTCCTTTTCCAGCTCTCTTGTATTTGACGGTTAATCGGAGAATAAAAATAAAACAACTTCTTGACACGACGTAGCTTCAGAATGGTCTTAACTAGTTCAATCTAATGACTACATGGGGTTTTATATCTATGTAGTGAGACTTTGCTTTTGTTAGCACGCTCTGTGCTTGAAGAACACACTCAGATACGCTTCTTGCTTAAGAATGAACAAAAAACTGACTAGAAGAGTAAGTAAGTCTGAAAATGTTTTTACAGTCATATATGTACTTCTTTTATATTAAATGAGCAAGGGTTTGCATGCCCAAAAGCTTGTATACTTTTTTTACCTATAGCAGTCAGTGTAAAAAGGTACTAGTTCCTCCTATAAACCTTGTCCTGTACATGTACACTATGGTGTTGTAATTTTGTAGTACAGAAATTAGAAGTAGTTGGTTTGCTTTTAGATGGTACTGAATTTCTGAAAAACATTAGAGTTGATTTAGAGAGAGCCTGGTGGAATTAGAGGAGCTGACTTTCATTTTGCTAACTATTTCTCCTATCCTGATAGCACTAGAAATTTATCTTTTAATTTCAAATTGTGCAAAATAGATCCATTTTCCATTTAATTTCTTCTTAAATATATCCTGAAATAATCTTATCTTAAAATGTGTATCTAAAACAGTGTAATAACACTATATACTTTATCACATTGACAAATTTTCACTTTCTTTTTTGTTCAAATTAATAAAGCTATTTGCAATTCTGGAACGAGAAGATGAAACAGTTCTTGAGCAGTAAGTTATATTTGTCACCTGTTGCAATATTCAGAAACCATATCATGTGCTATTGAGTTCCAGGTGTAGACCTTTATCAAAGGTAGCTCAGCAAATTCCTTGTTTCAGTCCCAGGTGTGTAACAGCACACCTAGGTCTCTTTGGACACAGTTAGACATTACGGCGCAGCAGGGGATGGTATAAATGTTTAATTATCTAGATTCAGCTTCAGTGGCTGGAAACGAGTGCCTATATATATAAATAATGAAGACATTGCTAGTAATAGAATAAAGCGGCAAACCTCCCAAGGTGTTTTTTTTGTTTGGTTTGTTTTTTTTTTTTTCCTTCAACTGTTTATTTAGAGCTTTATTTAGCTAGTGTCTTCAAGGAACAGTTTATTGATAGGTTGAGGAATTAAAGGCCTTGCATTTGGGTTAATATTGTCTGTTTGCTTGTCCTGGTTTCAGCTGGGATAGGGTTAAATTTCTTGCTAGTGCTGTGTTTTGGATTTAGTATGAAGAGAATGTTGATAACACACTGATGTTTTCAGTTGTTGCTAAGTACTCTCCTAGTCCAAGGACAGCTCCCATGCCTACTGACTGAGCTAGGTACACAAGATGGGAGGGAATATAATCAGGACAGCCAGCTCAGATGGCTAATGGGGTATTCCATACCATGTGACGTCATG
>NW_009207764.1:16882-91116 GCF_000690835.1 Fulmarus glacialis
CCCTGGGGGGGGGGGGGGAGTGAGTGAGGGGCTGCGTGGTATTTGGCTGCCTGCCAGGTTAAACCACGACATTGCTGTTTGGATCTGCTGTGTGAAAAAAGAAATCTGTATGGCAAGCATCTGTTGATATATCAAATATTGGATGCACAGGCAAGACAGTTATTCAGCATAGTATGAGTGACTCTATGTAGACAAGTTCAGCAGCTACTGGACTTCAGTGCATTCATGGAGAAATCTAAATAAATGTGAAAAATACTGTGTTTAAAAAAGATGTCACCTATGAAGTATAAATGGGAGGGTATTTGAAAATTAAAACTTCCTTGGTTTGAATTATAAAGATGCCTTCATTCAGCATCAAGGGGATCTGTGGAAAAGCCTGGATTTCAGGTAGCTAATTCAATTTCAGTCAATTGATGTGTGTTAATGTTTGTAGTTTTTTGAGAATTAGTTTCATGTAGTTCACAAGTCCTTCTCATCATTTTAGATCTGCCAGAAATAAAATACCTATGCTTTGTAAACCAAATACATAAAAATATTAACAGGAGTTCTGTTTGATGTTGGGGATAATATGCTTTCACAAAATAAATCCCTACAGTGTTTTTTATACTGATAGAATCATAGATGTATCTTTATTAACTGAAGTTAGAATCTTAGTCATTTAGTTTACTATGTATAAAGGTACACCCCCCATTTATCTTTCAATGTTTAAACTTGGACACTGTTAATCACTGGTGTACATTTAACCCATTCATCTTTCAGTTTCAGTGTAATTGCTACATAACTTCAGAGTCATGACCTGGTTAATTAAGGTGTTCTTCCTCTCAGATACTTGGTCATGTGATTATGAAAGATGATATTTATTGTTGTTAAAGATTTGGATTTCTTACTGTTCTAGGTAGGGAATATATGGTACCTTTCCAAGAGATTAGAACAGTTTTACCTCTACATTGAAGTAGAGTTCAAATGCTTTTTTCTCCCGATCTGTACAATTGTCTAGTTGTCTGTTTGCATTCAGTATTAGTTCATTTTTAAATTATAACACCATGATGATTATATATATTTTTAACAATTTTTTTTTTTTGCTCTGTATGTGGGAAGAAAATTCTTCTTAATCTACTTTAAATTCTTTTTTAGTTTTATCTAATAATGGTTTTGCTTCTTTTTGTCATGGACATCATTGGGAGAGGCCAAAAAAATCTTTCACTATAGTGGATGTCTGGCCTCAGTCTTTTGGGAAGAATAAAATTGTTTGCATTGTTATTAACGTATTTGTTTTGTAGTGTCGTGGTTTAACCCCACGCAGCCGCTCACTCACTCCCCCTCCGGTGGGATGGGGGAGAGAATCGGGAGAGCACAAGTAGGAAAACCGCCGGGTTGAGATAAAACAGTTTAATAATTGAAATAAAACAAAATAGAACAGTAACAGTGAGGACAACAACAATAACAGAATATACAAAGCAGGCGATGCACAACGCAACTGCTCACCGACCACCGACCGCGTGTCACGAACGGGGGGGCGAGCCCCCCCACACACCTGGTTTTTATACTGAGCATGATGTCAGATGGTATAGAATACCCCATTGGCCAGCTGGGTCCACCACCCCGGCTGTGCTCCCCCCGCCCCGTGCGAGTATCACCCAGCAACAGCCAAAGCATCAATGGGCCATCAACGCTCCTTTCATACCAAACCCAAAACACAGCACACCCCCCAAGCTACTGGGAAGAGAGTTAACTCTGTCCCAGCCGGAACCAGGACATGTAGCAAAAAGTGAAAATCAGCTCACAATTTAGCTTATAGAACCGGACACCAATCTCAAATGCTCATTAAAAATGTCTAAAAAAGTTATTTCTTTATTGAAGTGAAAATGCTTTATTATTATGGACCATGTTGCAAAGAGATTTTTTTTGTGATAATCTATGTTTCTGGGCTCTTTCTAGATTAATACGATTATTTTTATTTTATGCCCTGGTGGCATGCAGGGAGAATGGGAAGGGTAAAAGTGAAAAAGAAACTCGTGGGTTGAGATTAAAACAGTTTAATAATTAAAAAGAAATAATAATAAAAAATGAAATTGTAAGGAAAAGAAGAAAAAAAATAACAGAGAGGAAAATAAAACCCAAAAAGACAAGCAATGCAAATGAAAACAACTGCTCACCACCAACCGGCTGATGACCAGCCAGTTCCTGAGCAGCGAATGCCCGCCAGCCTCTCCCCCAGTTTATTGCTGAGCATGATGTCATATGGTATGGAATATCCCTTGGTTAGTTGGGGTCAGCTGACCTGGCTGTGTCCCCTCCCAGCCTAATCGCTGGCAGGGCAGTCTGAGGAGCAAAGGCCTTGATGCTGTGTAAGCACTGCTCAGCAGTAACTGAAACATCAGTGCGTTATCAACATTATTTTCAGCACAAATCCAAAAATAGCCCCATGCAAGCTACTACGAAGAAAATTAACTCTATCCCAGCCAAAACCAGTACATCCTGTGGCTTTCATCCTTGCAGTTGTGTATGTTCAAACTCTTGTTATAGTTATATATATACATATATGGTGATGCTAATTTTGATGTGGGCAGTTCTCCCCTGTCTTATGTGCTTATATATGCTTATAGGAAATCAACTTATCAAATAGGAGTGAAGACATAACCGATCCCAAGAAATTCTGCAAATAAATCTTTAGTAGATGAAAAATATTTGCCTTTCCAATCACTTCGACCCAGGTCCCAAGGAATCCTCAAAATTACTGAAGTTTGATTTCATCTTCATCCTGTTTTTCTTTAACAATCTGTGAAATTACATGAACGTGGGTTTTTTTTGCCCATACTTCATAATTTCAGTATTATGAACTTCTATATTTTGAAGAAATCATCCTTCAGAACCATGAACTTAATACTATGCCCTGATCTGAATATGATGAAAATGATGAAAGTAGCTAGTTTTATTGACTTGTTTTTTTGAGTAGGATGACTTTAACAAATTTAGAAAAAATCATAGAAAACTTAGAAAAATGCATATCCTTACTCTATAGGCTTTATTGAATGCATGCTCCTCTAGTCATCAATTTAAATATTTTACCATTTTCTGACTGTAAAGAAAGATAGCAGATTCTGATTTTGGGCATAAGAACTGCTATTTTCACTTCTTTTTGTTGTAGTGTAACTGCATTAAGATTTTTTAAAAAAATTGTAATTCATTTTTTGAAATAATTTCTCTCTGAACAAAATTTTTGTCTTTTCTGATAGAACATTTGAGAATGTTCAGGAATCTACTCTGAATACATGAGAAGAAACTATACTGCATTCTTACTGTTTTGATGTTCCTTTTACAAAAGTTGAAAGTGGACATACCGTTTGCTTTCAGAAATCAGAGCAGGTGTGCGTTTACTACAGTGAGGTTAGCTATCTGTGAGTTACTCTCTCAAAAACAGTGTTATTCAACAAACATTTTACAGGCAACATATAATTCTCAACCAGATACAACAAAAATGCGGTACTATCATATTGCTTCAAAACTGAGGACAGTTTCCATTGTTCATTAGTGTTAGCTGAGTCAGAGTCATAGTCGGATACAGCAGGCTGTAACTTGTGTATCAGCTGTGTCATGGGAACATGTTTTTCAGATCAGATACATTAAAAAACAGAATACAATTTCCTTTTTCCTGTATTATATCAAGTCTTCTGTGCTGTCTATTGGTAGCTTTATTGCTTTCACACTTAACTAATACATGGAATCAGTCTTTGAGAGATTTATCTCTTTGTGGCAGTTTAATTGAAGCTGGAACAATTTTGCCTTTGCAAATACTACTTGTAGTAGGGGAGCCCTCAATCTTTCAGAATTTTTTTTTTACAATTTACCATTTAAAAAAAATCTTTTGAAATACTATCCGTATACATAAGTATATTTTGAGGAATGGGCTGGAATTTTAATTCTAGAATCAGTGATGGGGTAAGCTGATCTTCATAAGCTCATTTGTGGTCATCCATTACATAAAACTAGGAAGCAGTTCACTGGCACACTCATCATGTCATCCACTTTGATTTAAACATATTACTGCAACTAGTGTTCTAATTGTAAAAAACAAAGAACAAAACCAACTGAAAAACTACACAAAATTTTGTCAGTGCTTCTATGACATTTAAATTAGGATTTCAAAAATTTGATTTCTTTGTATTGGCAGATGCAGGAAAAAAGAGAAAGGGCTTTCAAATTAGGGAATAAAATTAAAATTCTTTAAGTATATTTTAGTCAATTGCAAAAAAATAAAACACTTCATTGGTTCTAATTTTGAACTTGAAAGTTGCTGCTACTGAATACTCTAATAATATGAGCTGTGCAACAGAAATATAAGGAAATACTTAATTTTTTTTTGGTCACTTTAATATATTTAAATGAGTCTTTTATTTGGAACTAGCTATTTTAAGGAGAACCTGCATACTACTGAGGTGGAAAAATCTTTAAAAAAAAGAGGTGAAACCAAACCAAACTCTTCTAAGAATAAAAATAGTTAAAGCATCTTGACCTGTGGCTGATGTTCACTGTTGACACAGGGGATTTTGCAAATTCAGCAAGATTCAAGGATTTGCACTGTGAAAATTTGTATTTCACAGATTTTAAGAAATCCCAAAGTACCTAAACTTAGTTTTGTTTATAGAAAAGCTAACACTATAGCATGAACAATTTCATCAGAGAACACTGTAACGGGGGAACACTATTCAAATACTTAGGTATTAGATCGATATATTGCTGAACCAGGGCTTTTAAGCCTCTCAAGCATCTAGATCTGAAATCTAAAAGAAATGAAAAATAAAATGAAAGAGGAACCTTTAAAGAAATCTGGCTAACGTTAGGGTTTTTTTTTTACAGAAATGCCAGAAGTATTGAGGGAAGACTTCAAAGATTTTGTTGCAACTTTCCAAAGCCTTTTACTGTTGGTGCATTACTGTAGCATTGCTAACATGACACACGACTAAAACCCACTAGAGGGAGCCAGAAATATTTTATTATGATATTGCCAAGTCAGTATTTCAGATTATTTCCATTTCTACTTTTTAACCAACTCTAGGAAAGTGTAACATAATGCTGTGTCCTTTATGGCACATTCTAATCTGCATGTCATATAGATGTCATAGGTAAGGGTTTGTTCATGCCCCAAATCCACAAAACAGGAGCTGTCTGCTGTGTAAGGCAATTATTTGAGGTAGAGCATGCCGCCAGTTACAAACTTACACATAACTAGTAGGGAAGAAAGGGATGGCTTTATCAGAGAGAAATAGACCGCTGTCTTCACCTTCAATGGAGTTAAATGTGGGTTAGCTCTGGTCCAGAATTGGGAATGAAAACACATTTAACTTCACATCCTGAGAAGGTAAAAAATTCTTTCATAAAGAAACCATTGTGTCAGGATTTAATCTCAATGAAAGTGCCTGTTTAACCACTTTTTTTTCTGAAGCCTCAAAAATTTAACCTAGCCCATTTATATAGGCTGCATGCGGTGTCTCCACAGACCTTGATTTACTTCACTCAACAATGTCTGTAGTGTATGCTGAAAAAATGAAGGGAGAAGCAGAAGCCACATGGAGATGACACTAGTAAGATATGCTGGTTTATCAAGGTAAATTGATAAGAGCTTCCAGCTGTGAGCTGTAATGTAATAACTGCACAGCCTATTTAAAAAGATTTCCTGACAAACTACATGCTCTTTGTTAGGCAAATTTCATGTCATTTTTAAGGAGCAGACCTGGTTGCCAGGACATACTTCTAGAAAGCCTTTTATTCTGATGAGAGCTTCAAATCATGATGCAAAGTTTGTCAGGACTAAATTATCTTTATAATTAGGTAATATTCTTTGAAAAGTCCACTACTTGTTAGCTGCTAACTGAAATCACAGTGTGGACTCTTTTGAAGAGAGATTACTAGCTTATTCAGCTATTGGTATTCTTCAAGACACTTAGTCCATGACTTATTTCCTGTTCTTACTTCATCTGTATTCTCATATTATGAGTTTTGAAGGACATGAAGGACTTAGGGTATGAGACTTTGCATTGTTCTGCTTTATACTATCAGTTCACATACACATAATGTGTATGTGAAGAGTTTTACCACCTTCTATCTCCCTTTCCCTGCAAGAGGGAAGAATGCAAAAGAACAATAAAGCAGGAAGTGGTCGTTAAACTGTAGATGAAATTGGCTGAGTGAAATGCGAAGTAGTACTTATTTTAGGGAAGGCAGTAAATCTCACTAATAACACTTTCGAAGCCAGCTAACTTATATTAGCAGCGAAGGGGAACCATTCATCTAGCTACCTCAACAGGCTGCTGAAGTAGCAGAAGGACTTTGCGCATGTGGAATTTGTAGATATTTTAAAGGAAGAAATAATTATAAAAGTACAGAGAGTTGTCAATATATATGAAGTAGAAATGTAGGAAATTGACCAGATGTGTTTCCTAACAAAGGGCATTATTTGAAACTGGAATTAAAAAAAAAAAAACTTTATTTCATTGTACATAACTTCCTTCTTCCTTTTGTAAAATATGGTGGTTCTCTTCAGGATATTGATAAGTAATATATACCTGACCATGTTAGATGTCACTAAGACTGTTGCTTTTCTACTCTTATTCTCCTTTTCTATTTTGAAATTCATTAAACTGACATATATATAAAATATTTTTTTAATCTTAGATTTTCTTACTGTTCTGTCAGGGTTAGCTGTGGCTGCACCTCATGTAGGCATAAGATGTGTTGCTGTTGTAGCATGCAACTCAGTGTAGGTTTCCAGCCTGGATAGCACAGCATAGCTAGCTGGTCAAGGGAGGTGATTGTCCCACTCAACACTGCACTGGTGCAGCCCCACCTGGAGTGCTGTGTGCAGTTTTGGGCACCTCAATATATGAAGGAAAACAGACTATTCGAGTGTGTCCAGAGAAGGGCGACCAAGATGGTGAAAGGTCTCGAGGGCAAGACTTAGGAGGAGCGGCTGAGGTCACTTCGCTTGTTCAGCTTGGAGAGGAGAAGGGTGAGGGGTGCCCTCATCACAGTCTACAGCTTCCTCACAGGGGGCAGCGGAGGGGGAGGTGCTGATCTCCTCTCTCTCGTGACCAGCGACAGGACACAAGGAAATGGAATGAAGCTGTGTCAGGGGAAGTTCAGACTGGACATTAGGAAAAGGTTCTTCACTGAGAGGGTGGTCGGTCACTGGAGCAGGCTTCCCAGGGAAGTGGTCACGGCACCAAGCCTGCAGAGTTCAAGGAGCATCTGGACAACGCTCTTAGTCATATGGTTTAGGTAGTCCCGCAAGGAGCAGGGAGTTGGACTTGATGATCCTTATGGGTCCCATCCAACTCGGGATATTCTGTGATTCTATATGTCTTATTTTTTGGCTGAGCTTTGCAGCCTACGCTGAGAGCTGTGCTGCTGTGACTAAATTGTTGGAGTCTAGGTAGAAAGTTTTTGTTATATTGAAGAATGTTTATGTGGGTTTCAATATAGCAGTAACTGCATGGTAAGCATCTCAATTTTTCTATTATCATTCTGTTACATTTCATTACAGTTGGATCTTTCATTTTTCTCAGACAATTTCAGTAATGAGTGATGACACAGATGATGTAAGTGGTGTAATTCTGTTGACTTCAATTTAATGCCGTCTGCATACAGACCCCAGGCTTATTGTGGTTCTGTCACATTTTCTCCCTTTTTGGCCTCTTGTTGATGATATCATGTCTTGCAGTGGTAAATAACCTGTGAACGCTTAGTGCCATTCATCTTCAGACAGTTTACAAGCGTTAACTAATGAATATGCTCAGCACCTCTGTGCTGTAGATAATTTGTTATTTTTATTAGCTGGTTCCTTAATGAAGCTGTGACATTAGTACAGAACTTTGAACACAAAGCAGCATAAATAACATCTAATTGAAACTTTCAGGCAACAAAAGTTTCAAAATCAAATCACTGTAAGATATTTGAATATTTTTACCAGTGCCTTTGAGAGTAAAAATCTTTTTTGGAACTTGGAACTGTCACTTGGACAATTTCTATTGTGTGCCAAATCTGGTGGAAGACAGTACTTATTTTGCCTGAATTAATTATTATAAAAATATTTAAGAAAGTAAGAAAATGTTGTAATAATCTTTTCTTAAGTAAAACTTAATATTCTCAGACATCCTGGATTTGTGTTATAACTTATTAGCATCAATCACTTTGCTATAAAATTGCAAATTAGTAATTCTAATGTCTATTTATATTACCTTACTCGAGCCGTAACTGCCTATTTGTATTTTTCTACCAAAAATTTAACTGCCTTTCCTCCATCACAAATTTTTAATCCATCAGCAAAGTTGCTCTAACAGCAGTCTCTACAGAGAGAATTTTTTTTTGAGGAATTAAGGGAACAAATAAGCAGAAACAGTAGGACTGAGGAGTTCGAGAAACTCATTTGTGTGCAGAGATGGCTAGAGATTAGAGTGTAAAAATTAACTGTAACTTCTTTGCAGAAGATTAAATGATACAAGACCGCCTATAAATTACTTCTTAAACTGAAACAATGAGGATTAATTGAATAATGATATAGAGGAGAAAGCTATAAGCAACTTCCTAGCTGAGTTCCTCATGTATTAGTACTGGGTAAGATCTTTAATATTTTCACTAGCGGCCTTGGCCCAGAGAACAAGAATACTGTAATTAAATACATTGGTGACACAAAGTTGGATACTTACCAGTACAGGGGAGCAATGGGATACCGTATAATAAAGAAGCAGATGACCTTGTGAACTCCAGTAGTAAAAATGAGTGAGATTAAATAGCACTAAGTGTAAAATCAGGAACTTAAGGACTAATAAGAATTTCTACTCTGAACTACAGGCCAGGGACTCCTATGTGGCTCAGTCCTGCTCAACAACCCCGAATTCTGCTTTCCATAGCAGGGTAGCTGTGTCCAAGCTGCTTATTAGGAGCAGTTCTTGCTCCATGCTGTTCTCCTACACTTTGTGCTGGCATGGGAGATGCTGATTAGCGAAGGCCTAATTGTGCCAGGAATCATAAGAATTAACAGGCAATCTTGGGCCAGCACCTGGGCCTGTGACATGGTTATGTCTCACTAGTATAGGCATAGCCTGGAAGAGCAAAAACTATTTGTCTTGAAAAATGAAAGCAGAGAGAGTATGTGATTAGTCTCTATAAAAACATCAGGCAGCAAACACTGAGGAGAGAAAGGAGCTATTTAAACTAAATGACAACACTGGTATAAGAATAAATAGCAATAAACAAGCTTGGAATAAATGAGCACTGGAAATTAAAAGGCATTCTTTCCATTGTAGCTGTAGGACTTGGAAAAGCATTTTGACAGATTTTGGCCTCATTACTTCTAGTTAATTTTAAGATGGAACTTCATTAAATTATACAGTTGTTAAAAAAATGCTGTTTCCCGAAGCAGCAGGCAACTGGAATCAATACACGAGGTCTCTTTCTATCCAGTATTCTTATTTAGTGAGCTTAAACTTGCTGAGAAAAGTGACAGCAAATGTATGCTCGGTTCTCTTGCTTTCTTAAGACTTTTACAAATCTGAAACTTTAGTAAGGGTGTAGGTTGGTCAACTGTACATTCTCAATATACTACATAATTATGCAAGTTTCCAAGGTTAAAGAAGGACTTTGTGGAACTGTGTTGTAGATTCTGTTCACTTATGGCGGGTTTATTTCATGCCAAAACCCACCACAATTATTTAATGAGCCCTCATGGCCCTGTGAAGTACTGTGTGAGCTTACAAACTCCATTTTGGAAGCAGTGCAGCTGTATTTGCTGGGATATAACGTTCTCCGGTGTGTACTATGTCTAGATCACACTCGGTTTCATGTTAGCCATTTCCTCACTGGAAGTCTTTACAGCATCTAATTCTTCATGAAATCATGAAAGCTCATGAAAGAATTGTGTATGGTCAATATGGCACTGTGCAGGAATTATGCACTATTACCATTGGCATTGATTAGAAACACTTTGGACTGGTCAGTGTTGAGTTGTGCCTGTGCCATAATGAAAAAAGCAGATTAGTGCCTTGATAGATCTTGGAGAATATCAGTTATTTTATATGTGAACTGCTTCTTTTTATACAGTATACTTCAGGAAGGATGTGCTTTGGCTTATATTAACCCACTTAGATTAGTGCTCCAACTAACAGTTTCTAGTCCTACTGTGCACGTGGAGGCCTTTGTCACATTTTTGAATATAAATAATCTATTTTCCTGGTCAGATATCTTATTCACTGATTGTACTCTTGGTTGAAAAAAAATGTATGCACAAAATCGCTAGTATGTGCCTTAAAGATAATAAAAAAATTGATACAAGAGAGATGTCTCATTAGGATGATAAGTACAGCATTAGTACAAAAGTGTGAATATACCTTTTTAAAATTGTAGTCACTTATGATATTTTCTCTTATGCTTAAAAGATAGAATCATGTAAATATATACTGTATCAAATGCATGCACAAGAAGGGATATACTCATTTTATGCCGACTTGGTTGTTTATGACCATCATAACTTTTCATACTTAATATACCCATTCACCACAAACTCAAAAGCAAATGTGTAATATGGTCACCCTCTTAGTATACATAATTTTTTTGTGCAAATACACATATCCTTTATAATATATGTAAAGATGTTAGTCTCATGCTAGTATTGTAAGCTTTCCCGCTTTTATTAACTGGTATTGGAATCCTTGTGGTATTTAATACAATTTGGGGAGGGGGATGGGTATCCATGAGTCATTACAGATATAGGGCCAATAAACATTATATCAATTTTGGCAGCTGGTCAAACTGATTGTAACTTTATTACTTGCATGAAAGTGAAAGTCAGTACCACAGCACAGACTAGTGGCATAGCAAAATGTTGAAAAAGTAGGTAATATTTATTAACTCTTATAACAGTCACAAATTCAGAGATTTTCTTTGCTCTTGTAATATACCTCATTGCCTAGATGCATTAATTTCACAGAAGGAAATGGTGTGACACGAAGGGTGAATGTATCCCATAGGTATAGTTGAATGAATAAGGTAGAGTTGAATGGATAAATACTAAGATATAACCTCTGTTTGCTATAGTGCAGTATCAGAAGAAGCTACCATGCAATGTCCATAGTGTTACTAATTTCTTTTTAGAGGATATGAAATCTTGCAGATTCATTTTGCTTTGAAAAAGAAGCATTAAATTGATTGATAATAAAATAAAAATCTAAACCATCTTTAAGGAATATTTCACAGTACTGTAACCACTGCAAGGAGTTTTTGTTCTCAGTTACAATCAAATCAATCCAGAGTATTTCTGTTGACCTTAAAACAGTTATTTGGATTTATTTTTATGTAGAAAAATAGTTACCAGAATGCAGTTGTAAATGATCATAGAATCATTCAATTTGGAAGGGACCTGGGATTTATCTAGTCCAACTTCCTGCTCAAAGTAGGATTGACGCTGGAAAAGAAAAGAGAAAAAGTATTACGTTTCAAAAAAGAATAGATGCTTGGAAAGAAAACAGCAGGAAACAAAAAACAAGATTTCTTTGGAACAAAAGTAGAAATTGATGATGGGCGGGCCCTCATGTTTACATGATGATGACTTGTCTGTGCAGTCAGAACAGTAAAATGAATTGGAAAGGTTTCTGTTTCATTAAAAATATATCCAGACTCTGCTGTTTACAATGTTTGAGCATAAAGTAGGTATGATTTATTCCATTCACTCCAAAATAATGAATTTGTGTCTTTAAAATAGATCTTAATAACTATAAAAGATGCATCAGTAATCTGGACCTGAACCTCCAGAATGATGTCTCTATAGATGAGCCCTAAATCCTCCAGCCGTTGTAAAAGCCTCTGTGTTTTCCAGAAATATAAATGTTGGTTACTGATAGCACATGCTATGTAGAAGTCTTACACAGTTGTAGGCAGTTGCTTCCATTAAAAAAGAATACCAAAATTAAAAATTTTAAAGGAAGGCCCTCATAGAAAGGAATACAAACTTTCCCTCACCAATGATGAAAAATCACTACTCTCAGCTGTAAGAGAGAATACAGATTTCAGATGGCGGGGGGAAAAGTGAATTATTGTTTTTTAGAGCAAACATGAGCCACTTTTTTTTGTGTGTAGAACCAAATACATAGGATTTTATATTTTGGCTAACTTCAAGAAGTCTTCTATTCTAATTCAAAGAGCTTTGAATGCTAAATAATATGCAGAGTACTAAAAAGTTTTACTTCTGTCAGGGACAATTAATAGTGCTGTTGTTATTTTACTGGCAAATTTTGGAGGATTTTAATGTATTCAGAAACAAACCAATAACCCAGAAAAAGCAGATCAGTGTCATTTTCTGGAGAGACAATGTTCAAAGTGACCCTTGCAGTCCCAGAACGAGGAGACCCACTGATTAAACTTACAGTTCTTTGGAAACACTGTTATATTTCAAATAGGCAAAATGGGGAAAGATCAGTAGAAATTGGGTCTAGAGGTAAGGAAGATACCATTGGGCCCTACTTATACTAGGGCCACATTAGCCAAAGATGCATAGATTTGCTACATAATCATAACTTCCACAACTGTACAGAGGAAGCTGACTCATGTTACTGTGTGCCAACGCTGATTCGGCAGTGTCTATTCCAAGTTGATGCAGTGACTAATGGAGAGATGAAGTACTCTTTCCTTGAAAAGCTACTCTACTTCCTTGGTACAGGGTAGCTTCAAACATTGCACTGCTCCATGATGTAATGAAGTTGTTCTGCATCTGAGACAGTTTGAAAAAAAAAAAAAAAAAAGAAAGGGACTAACTGTAGTATGTTAGTAAACATGATTAGTTACCTTGATGCTGGACCCAAGCAAAGAGTTTTCCTACTCTTCCATTTTTCTCCCCCTTCCTTTCAATGATGTATTCTTGTTACCTTGTATAATGTTTAAGGAATTGTATCTTACATAAAATATGAGGACAAAAAACCCCCCAAACATATATATTTAAACCAAGTGAATTTTTCTGAAGAACACTAGCAGTAAACACAATAATTAATATAATGCTAATATATTAGGTGCTTCTGCCAAGCAGATGAACTCTAAGAGATTTGGTAAAACCATAATAATAAACCTTACTATCCTATGGAAGCCTCCCAGTACAATTTTGCACCTCTGCATGTTTGTAATTCAAAGTAGTGTTCTGAAGGCTGATGAGGATTTAGTGTAATTATTGCTTAGATTGTAGTGTCTAAGCTATCAAACTCAGGCTGATAGATAATCAAATGTACTGTGCCTTTTAATCTAATCTTAAATAAAGTAAGATTTCCATTTTGTTCTTAGAAGTTAGTGTTAGGCATCTATAATTATACTTAGGGGAAGAGTGAATGGTATTTTGTAAGGTAGCTGTCTTTTCACATAATTTGTCTGAAAATATTAAAATGATTGCCATACTGTATCCTTTTTATTAAATTACATATTTTTTGCTTTAAAATGTCTGCAGATGTAATTTCTTTAGAAATGTCTTTTCCATTTTATTGAATTTAAAGTGGTGTGTGAAAGTGTTTTGAAGAGTTTACTCTAATAGACAAATTTGTAATGTTTTGTTTAGGACAATACAAAGGAGTGGGGTTTTTTGTGTATTAATTATGTCTGATGTGTAGATGTTAAATGGCTGATTATTTGGATATTACAGGTTTTGCAGAATTTGTTTTTGTGGGCTTATGTAATAAAAAGTGCTAATACTATGTGACGAAAGCTTTTGGGTAGTGTTAGCAGAAGTGAGAGCCTATTATGAATAATCTTGTAAAAAATGGTGAAGAAATCCAAAACGAGTTAGAACTTGTTTGTTCCATGTATGGAATTAATCTTTGTGAATGGAAAGCACATGGAAGGTTTGAGGTAAATCTGTCTAATTCAAATTTGGAATACTTCTTTTCAGCGTTGTCTAAAAAAAGAAATTTGTCTTAAAAAACCAAATTAAATGAAGAGTTAATGTGAAAATGTCAGGCTAGATATATTTTGTGTGGTTATTTTCACAATTTACAGGAGAAATTTATTTGAAAAGAACTTCAGCAATTCTTATCCTAGGCACTAGGTGGTGTTTCAGCCTTTTGTACTGAAATGCACATCTCGATACAGTGCCACTAGCACTTTAGATTCTAGTTTTAAACTAGGATTTAAATAATAATTAAAGATGTTGGAGAGCAGATTTTTGCCCATTTTTTGCTTTTCAAATTGGCAGTGTTCCCTTGCTGGGAAGAACTGGCACCCACAAATTGCAACACTTTGTGTACAAAATGTGTTCGCGACTGTTGAACTCTTCAGAGCGGTGGTTAGGAGATTTGAAAATGGGTGCGGTAGGCAGCATGCCTACTTTAGAGTGCAGATTTCTGATGTGAGGGATTAGCCCTTTTTTAATTACTGTTCTAGAAGGGAAACTTCTGTGGTTTGTCTTTGCAGATATGTCAAAATGCATGTATTAAGCACGCGATCCACTTCTGCAGTCTCCCTTTCCCTTCTCTGCTGTGCTGCTGTCACAGTCACGTGAAATGCTCTGTCCTGGCGGGGGCTTGGCGGGGACAGAGCTGCTCTGCGTGTGTGTGAGCTGCCGAGCGCTCTGTCGCAGGCCCCTGGGAGCAGAAGGAGAAATCCTCTCCAGGAATATGCCACCTTCCCATCTGTGCTCTTAAGACACTATCTTACATCCGTGTCTGTCATTTAATTGAGAGGTCTGCACTGTAAATTACCAGTATTTTTCAAATTGCAAGAATGCTTCTACATGCTACAATAAGATGGAGAAGTCAGTTTAGCCCTGTACTAATTGAGGGCTTGAATTTCTTGGTGCTGACTGAAAGCACATAAATTTCTACGTCTGTGTGACAATTGCTGTTCGGCTCATTGTGTGTGATTATTTGAAGCTAAAATTGTAACTGCTTGGGTCAACATTTTGGAAGTCTGCATGTTGAAAGTACATTGGAAATAAGGTTTTATCAGAAGTGTTAGCTATAAATATTATGAAACACTCTTAGAAAGGCAGAAAAAAATCTGCAAAATACATAAATATATGCATTTTTCATGCAATGTGTTTGAATTTTTTTCAACATTAAATACCTTAAGTAATTTTTTCTTTTTTTAAAAATTTTCTTTGTTTCATGAGTTGCTTTCATTTTAAGTGCTCATATTGTTTCCTTCAGGTCTGGCCCAATTACTTTGGTAGTCTGTATGAAACATTGCACAACGGAAACAGTTGGAAACAGTTTGACTTCAGTAGGGCCTGGGAGATAATATGATGTCTCCCTTAAAGTGTCACTGAGAGTCAGTGAAAAACAGCTTCCAAGACGTAGAGATGGAAATATAATACCAGATGATGATACAGTAGATAGCGACAACAAAGATAGGCATAACATCTTTAATCAGGGACTGGGTTTGATCAAACTTTTACCATAAAATGTTTGCTTGTTTCATATGGGTCTCATAACACTGATAATTGCATTGCTCTGTTCTGCTATACATCGTTGTCTACCTAGTTTGGCAGGAGCTGAGATTTTTGTTGAAACAGATCACTAAATTTTGTGTGTCACGGGTTCGGTCAGGAGTACTCTTCCTGATTCTACTTTTAGAGGAGGAGATATTAAATCATATTCATTCAGAAGGACCTTTCATTCTGTTGGGTACAAGAGAATAATGCTGGTCATCCTGGAGTGAATTGTCCTGGGACAAAATGTGGCTGTCAGCCAAGGACATAGTTGCTCAAGTGTTTAGACTGTGATATCTAGTTTTTGTGACATTTTAACATCTACTAATAGAAGGAAAACCAAAAACTTTGAGGAGTTTTACCTTGTAGTCATTCAAATCGTTATATATTTGTGTACTTAAATAATAGTTTCAGATCTGGTCCTTTCATTGCGCTGACACATAGATGGAAAGTCTAGAACTTCTTTCAGCTGTGTACAAACTAAGCAGAAACATTAAAGGTTTTTAGTTGTTATTGATTAGAGGGCAAAAATACTTCTGTCTTTGGTGCTGAAATTTCAGTTTGGAGCTTTTGTGTACTTTCTAGGTTAATTAGCAAAGGTAAAACTGACCTGTTCTTACGTTTGTATTTGAATGATGGCCAGGTCTGAAGCTTACACAGTATTGACCTTTGTTGTCAGGACATCTAACCTACTTCAGACAGCAAGCTGCTACTCAGGGAGTCTCTCTTTTTCACCCTCAGTGCTTTGATAGCTTGTTCTGCCTTGTTGAAATAAGCAGACATGAGTTCTCAAAGATGGAGTATCACCACTATAAAAAGTTAAGAAGGAAATTTACCAGGATGGGGCATGTTGCCACCATTAAATGGGCAAGTGATGCCTCCTTTTCCTGCCCCAGCCTGGCAGTTTGTGAATGAGGAAGTCAGTGAGTTTAATTTGAGTACAAACCTTGCATCCAAGTAGCCTTCTATATGAAGCTTTCATCAATAGGTTTTTGGTGAGACTTGACTAGACAGCATGGCCCAAATTTTCTATTAGATAACTGCCTGGCAATAAAAGTAAGATACAAATTGCAGCTTCACAGTATTTCACAACTGGGAAACTGTAATTGTTTTAATAATTTAGTAAGCATACAGTGAAAGCTAAATCTTGGCTATGAAGTGGAGAGACTCACTACCTTACCTATTGTTTTACTTTATTTATGAAATGGCTTTAATTTACAAGAGCTTTGAAAATAAAGTCACTTCTTGAAGTCAGCTTCTTCATGTAAATACAAGATGCAGACCACCGCTGAAGTAAATCAGCAGAGCATTTTGGAGAATTATAAAATTACTTGTTTGCAACAGTAGAGGATCTATTCTAAAGTTCCTTACTCTGACTTAGTAAGAGAATGGGTTAAATATTTAATGAATTTTTTATTCCTTTCTTTTTTCTGTCATCCTATCATCCTCAACCTATAGTCTTCATTTTCAAATCTTACATTTACTGCCATTGGAATGTCAATAGGTAGATCCTTTTCATTTATATTGCTACTATCTGTGGTTTTCCCTTGTATTATAAATGATGAAGCAAAAATAGAATAAAAGTACTTTTGTGTTTATATATTTTTCTAAAACAATTTCCTCCACGGTTGTACAGACATATTTTATTGTGCTGTGGCTAAACTATTGTAATTTTAATAGAAAGAATTAAAATAGTATTCTTTCTACCTTTGGAAATGGCAACGATCGGTTGATGTATGCTTGATGAAAACTTTGTATACAGTATTTACAAGCTAACAGATTTTCCATTTAAATATGTCTGAACAGGTAATGTGGGTATGTAATTTGTGCCGAAAACAACAAGAAATCCTCACAAAATCAGGAGCCTGGTTCTATAACAGTGGATCAAATACACCACAGCAGCCTGACCAAGAAGGTATTAGAGGTCTGCGGAACGAGGAAGCACCTCAAGAGAAAAAAGCAAAGCTGCAGGAGCATTCGCAGTACCACGCGCCATCAGGTGACATATCCACACAAGTTTTGGACAAAAACAGGTCTCAAGGGCTCACAAGACAAGACTCAATTAAGAATGGTTCAGGAGTAAAGCATCAAGTAACAAGTGACACAACATCAGACAGGTAAGAAAGTTTTAAATGTTTATACTGATAAGATCTGCTGAATTTATGCTACAAATTTTATTTTATCTTTTAAAGTTTTATCTTAAAGTTTTATCTGTAGCCTATAAAATACATACTGGGCTTTTTGAAACTATCCAAAGAAGCAGAGCTGAGGAGTCTCTTATTGTATTCACATGGTCATGGACGGTGTGTGTTCTTCATTCCTTCTCATTAAAAAAACAACATGGAAAATGACAGTTGCAGTGTGACAGAGCTTGTCTGTGTGCTTGCAATTTTGTCGAATCACCATCATTGCACTGTACAGAATGTTACCATATTGCTTTTGTGGCCACTAACTTTATAGCAGAATTTTAGTAATCCAAAATAGGGCTCAAAAAAGCAGGTTAATGGAAGATGGTGGCTGTTCAGTCTACCGAATTAAAACGTCTGGTAGTACTTGCAGTATATAGTGTTGAAGATGATGAAATCTTTGTGTGATGACCTGAGTCTTTTCATGGTTTCTCAGTGTCTTGCTGTTAGTTATTGTCATTAGTATGAAAATTATTTCTTCACTGGTTGTGGGAAAATAACGAAGATTGGTGAGGAGGATTGCAAACACGCTCAAATGACTTGCAGCTGGGGAGTTGAAAAACACATATATCATACTAATTGTTGTTTGGCCTTGTGTCTTGGACAAGTAGAACATCTGTGTTTAGATAACATAGGCCTGTGATTTACTTAGAGGCACCATATTGAACACGCTTGAGATTCCTGCCTTGCTGTGGGAAAGATCAAGACACAGTGGTATATTATGCCTGCGCAAATCCCTGAAATACAGGCAAAACCAGCAGGTTCGGTGATCTTCTAGCATGGACTGAGCTCCGTGGTGCCTGCGTTCCCACTTGTGTGCCTCTGCCTGGGTGCTGCTTCGGGGATCCCCCGGTTGGCGATGTAACAAAAATAAATTTACTCTTTGCATTCCATCTGTGGTTTTGTGGTTGTTCCTGCATCCTGCCTGTGCCGGCTCACACACTGGTTTATCTCAGTGTTGGCATTGGTTGAAACTGTTTCAGCGCTAAGGTAGTAGGACCCAGTTCAGCCAGAGGCTGGAGCTGGAACTACTCTCCCTTTTTTTTGATGTGATTGTACCAAAAGGCACCAGAAGGCTCTCAACCTATGCAGCTACGTTTTACTGGAACACAAAAGTAAAAACTGTTTCATTGAATAAATTTAATTTCTTTCTAAGGAAGTCCAGAATAGAACTTTAAATATGGTGGGAAGGGAAAGAAGAGAGTGAGCTTGCTTACGTGTTTCCATGGAAATGATACCCTCTCTCTCCAGAGACTTCCACCTGCCTTGGAATTTGGTAGCCAGATCAGTATAATCTGGCAGCCTTCCTCTGCTGCACGGCTATGACCTCGTTACAATATTTATTCCGCAAGCTTGAAATAAGTTAGACAGCTATAATATCTTTTACAGCTAATATAACTAAAATTGTTTTCCTTTTCCGTCACCTCTTGTGTTCCACCATATTTTATTTCTTATTTTTGGTCTTATTTGGGAACAAATTGAATGTAATGAATCTAACCTTTTTTGTTTCACTTATTCTGCCTGTTGCCCTTTGCTCTGATTTCAGTTAATGGGTTCAGTACCTAGTTACTTTGAGTGCTCCTCAGGTATGAGCATGGTCTCTGAGAAATACAGCTGGCAGCTTAACTTGATGCTATGGAGCAGGAGAAAGAGACTGGTTCCCCTGTGGTTCTTTTTTTTCCTTAATTTTGTCAGGAAAACAGAATGATACATAATGTGATGATAAAAAAACCCCTTCTTGTTCTCAGCGATAATTTAACTCTGAAAGTGTTTTTATATTATATGTATGCAGAAAGAGAGAGGAAGAAAGGTATATGCAAATAAATTTATAATTCAGATATGTAATATGCATTTACCCTAAGCAGAGTTATATGATAAACATGGACAGTATAAAGTAATATTTACCAACACGAAGAATGTAGACTGTGCCTGAAATCAGAACCATTCTGCTGATTGTGATCACTTCTATGCAACATTTTGCTTAAATCCAGATTGTTTTTTCAGTGATTATCCCCTTTCTGTTTTGTTTGGATACTAATACTAGTGTTCCCTAATTAACATATACAAGTATGCTTAGAATATATTTGTGATCTATATGACATGCTACTGAAAGTTAGAGGGTCCTCTGAAAAATTTTCTTCCCTAATGTTCCTCACATTAACTGTCTTTCCATTGCTGGAGATAATGAAAAAGACTCCTCCTTGATGGCCAATCAATGTCTGATTGGTCACATGGGCTTTTAGAGGTGAATATCAGCATCTCTGAGAGACACTATCCCGGAATTCAAGGATGGGGATAGGCCTTAAGTTTGGACCTGTATATGCTGTGATGCCATTGCTATTCTCAACAATAATGCTGGGAAGGTTTACAATTTTATTACATTCATCCACTGTTACGAGGAGAAGAGAATATATTATTATCTTTATACTGAAGTCATGCATGGAATATGTATCATAATTTAATGTAATTTTAATATTAAAATTTACAAATCCATGTATGTTCTGCTTATTATTATTGATCAAGTTAAGAAAACACATTTTATCCATCTGAAACTTGAAGATGCGGTCAAGCGATTGTATATAACTTTTCCTAAAGGCTTCTGGTCTTCGCAGTAACTCTCTTGAAGTAGGAAACAACCCATGCGTCTTCCCAGTGCAAGGTTGTGATGACAGAACTATTTCTAATCCAATGCCTATCTGAAATGATGTTATATAGTTCAGGTAGATGTCAATGATTAAGGGTTTTTTTGTTGTTTTTTTTTTTTTTCTTTTTTCTTTTCTTTTTTTTTCCCCCTAATCCATGCTGTATGAATCCAAAATGCTTTCCAAAATTTGAAAATGTTAGCTTTGAATTTACAATATGTATTTGTCATGCATTCTATTAGTGTAAGAAAAGCTCTCCTCAAGGATATTTTTCATGAGATTCAATGCAAAAAAAAAAAGTGAAAATATTGTGAGAAAGTTTGTTTTCATGTTTCATGAGTCAATTCATTATTGCTGCATCTATCAGAGGTTGAGCTATTTCAAAAAAAGAGAATTGGTTCTCGGTATCTGTAAAGATCATGATCTGTAAGATCATGATTTGAAGCAAGACAAATGAATAAAGCTGCCTGAACCCTTTTCAGAATAATTGTAAGGATATGAGATTAAATAATAAAAACCAGAATGAAAACAATAAATTGAGGGAGTGAGCAGCTGCAGAGTTGCACAACAGCAGTACTTATTTTTCAGGCCAGCAGACACAGATAAAATATATCCTCCTTCCCTCTTCCTTCCCTTCTCCTTTCAAAGATACATATGTATTTTGGGGGTTCATTTTCTATCATCCCTTTTATTCTTAGGAAAAAACAGGATTTTTATGGTGGTTTCCACACACTATAGTGGGTTTGGAGGATGCATTTTATTCTGAGTAAGAACTGCAGACAAGACTGTTGAGGCTACTTGGGTCTGGAGATGCGGGTTTTGTGCATATATTCTTTATGGAATGTATACACGTGTTTCCCACATATAAAGGTTTTATTCTATTGCGTTACCAATGGCAGTAGAATGAAAGTGGTCCCCTGTGTCCCTTTGTTTCCGTTCTTGGAAGGAGTGCCAGTATGAGTTGGCAGTGTAGGCTCTGTCTTTTGGGACTGCAGTTGGGGATGTCAGGGTGTGAACAGAGAGAAAAAAGAGACCAAAATAAGACGGAATAGGAGGAGAGAGGAAAAAGCAGGCATAAGCTAGCTGAGAAACATCAAAGAGCAGCATGAATTAAATAAATGAAAATGTGTGTCCATCTGTTTCATGTTATATCTTTTTCAAATGGCTCTTCTTTAATTGCTGGATTATGAACAACTGATACTGGGAACATCACTGATGGTAGTTTATTGCAATTTGAAATATGACAATGCAATGTTAAAGAATCTGTCAATTGCATTTCTTTCTGAAAGGCTGAAAACTGGCCATTTCCCAAGATTATCACTATTTTTCTTCTGCAACACTTATGACACAGCACTGTAGTGCAGCCTCTGATTTTGATTGTTTCTATTTCTGAGTACCTGAGTTGACAGATCTTTAGCCCGTGTGTCTTAAAAAAATGTACAATCTTTACTTGGACCTGTGGAAACTAAGCATATTTGAAAGCAATTTCAAGTAAAATAGAGGCATTTTAAATTTTTTACCTATGTTTTTCTGCCTGCTGACATATTTAAAGACAGTGAGAAATATTAAAAGAATTGTATAGAGACAGTGTTTAAAATAAGGGAGTTGGTATCCAAGAGTCAGACTGACAATGCTATGTGCAGATTTGTTCGTGTTCAGAAGTATCCATTAAGGACAACAGTGTCTCTAAACTTTTTGGAATTCTTTATGTAAGAATTAACTGACATGATTTTTTTTTTTTTTTAACATTTTTGACCACTGCAGTAGGAAAAAACCGACAATTTTTGAGAAAGCATAATGATATTCTTTCCCTTCATAAATAAATCTAATACTCTGTACAGGTATTCTGCAGGTTGAGTTTAAAATTGAACCAATATTCTTTTCCATGCATGACTGCAAAGAGCTGTCACTGACTTTCCCTGGTGCTAGAACAGGATGCAAAATTTGGGCATTAAAGGTACCCTACAGTGTTTTTAATACATTAACTAAAATTTAAGTTTTATGGGATTTGAACTGCATCCAAATAAGGGTTTATCTTCATCTTACTGCTCCCGTTCCAGCATTTTTCACCACTTTGATAGTCGGTCCTTGGAGCTGTAAAGTGAAACCAATGTCAATCTGAAAACTATCATCTCAGTAGTTTTGCTTTTGCTTCTTGTGCTGTTTATCTTCCATTTCAGTGTATGCTTTGTGTGATTCTTGAGGTAATAACTTTGAACAAACGAGTTAGTTTCTTCTTCACAGAACTCCTCTTTTAATTATTTCATTCCTCGACATATAGGTTTAGGAGTGTGGATCAACATTTCATGGCTATTCCAGTTTACAAGTAGAAAATAAAGCTATGCTTACCTGCTGTCTCAATCTGGAATGGCATAAAGAGGAAATTAATAATAGCTATGGCCAGAGGAAGCAATAGAAATATATGGGAAGGGAGCCAGAGAAAATGCAGTATTTAATTGTTGAAAAGAAGTACTTTGGGTCCAAGAAAGTCAGAAGTCCTTCAGTGCAGAAGTTTTAAGGAAATAATTAGACACTTATGACAAGGATTAAGCTACACCTACTTACGAGATGAGTAAGGAGTTTGGTACTATCTGTAATGCCTACATGCAGAGTCTCTGTAAGAAGTTCCTGAATGGTACTGACATTGTCTATTAACAGCCCAGACTACCTATAGCGGGTATACTATGTTTCTACCTGTTATTAATAGGTTGCAATGGGTTGTAGCATCTCCATTCTATTCTAACTTCTGGAAAAGAGGGGGAGCTTATCCTCGCCATTACCTTTGCAGAACTGTCTGTATTCTGAGAAACAAAACTGCTTGTACAACTCTGTTTCTCTCCTAATGTCAGTTTTGTGTGTCTCCAGCTCACATGAATAGTGACAATGCTAACACAACATTCAGGACATGTGCAGCCATGCTGTGACTTCAGTGTGGTTTTTCTGAGATATGCATTGCTTCCCCCCTCCCTCCACTTTTATTTTCCCCAAAGTAGCAGAAAAACCAATAAGCTAGCTGTTCTTAATTTTTTCTGATGATGCTTTATTAAAAGGAATACTTTTTTTTTTTAAAGCCAACCTTTTTCTAGCTGTAGAATCTGTACTGAGTAGCGTTGGGCTTCTGACCAATGCTAGATACAATTTGGGATCCTTTTAGAGAAAGCTAATTTGTTTGGAGGAGAGAGAAAGAGAAGAGGAAACTTCCCTAAATGTAGCAGAACTAACCTACTTTAATAAACTGTCTAAAACTGCTGTGTTTCTTTTCAAACATTAAAGAGTGTTTTAATTAAACACATAACAAAAGAGATTGAATTCCAGCTTTAAGTGACAATCTGAACTCAGCTGCAATCATTCTCTGCAGTGAGCGGAGAATCTCATGTTGGTTTTAGGGAATTTCATTTTCACAATTTACTGTAGAGTGCCTTTTCAAAAATAATTCCATTGCAACATGATGTTTGTATTTTGCTTACTATTACTGAGTAGTTGATTTTTTTCTCAATTATGCACATTTATTGCATACTGCTTACTGAAAACTAGCACTTACTATTTTACTTTTCTCATTTATGCAGAATATGCTCAGGGAAGTTACAATATTTAGTGCTGATATTTGGTATCTTTGAAGCAGTTTGGCCTTCCATTGCAGTGTTGTGCTTCTGTATATCACAGCTATGTCTTTAACTGTGCTAAAAGACCATTAATAATCTAAATCTGTAAACACAGATCTCAGCTGTATCAGAATATTGAACATTTTTTATTAAGTACTAACTGCAGCTAACATTTATGGAATTAAATGTAGTTTTGCTTTTAGCTAAATTGATCCTGAAACAAAGCAATACCAGAAAAAAATTGAGGCTAGTAGCATTTTTAATTTAATTTTTTAAATTAATGAGGCCAGTACCTTTCTGGGTCGAGCATGTCTCCTTTAAAGTGCTGTTTTGTTGACCTTGCACAAACATGAATGTTAGAGCTCACAGTGTGTTCATAATCCTTAGTTGTGCTGTGCTGTGTTCTTTGGAGGCTAATTTCTCTTCAGCAGTATTAATAACAGATTTTGTTTGAATTTTATATTTACAAAATTGGTGTGTAAAAGTGAATAAGTTACATCTGTGGAGTACAGCCGAGGGCAATCGCTAACATTTAATAAAGGACTCCGCTAAGTTTGTAGCAGACTACTCAATAAAGGACTACTCAAGTTTGTAGTTTCTGGCAGCAAAGTGATTCTGGAATCTGCAGGAGGCAATTCAATGAATGGCCTTTTATTTTCATACTTTTTACCATAGCTATATAGACTGAATTAAAATAAAAAATGAGAATGAATAATTGTTACTGGTACAAATTCTTTCTTTGGCTCTTTCTTTGTGCCCATAGAAGTCACAAATGATAAAGCAATCACTTCTGTAGTGCAATTGAGTTGTCATTTATCTTTTACATGACAAGTTTAATAATTTTAGTAAATGTCAATCTATTTTATTAAATCAGATCTGAGGAAAAAATATAACTAAAAATGAATGTAATAGGACCAGGGTGACCATATTTTCATACTTAAAAATTACATTATTAAGCAATACCATTTTGTTTTCTTCCTTGTCTTTAGCATGATTATTCTGTTTCTTTTTCTGACCCTTCTTCAAGCCAAATCCTTGTTTGCCCCTTGTCTACTCTGGAATGTCTTTATCTATTTATTTATTTATTTATTTTATTAGCTCATTTTCTTTTGTGTATTGTCATCTCTTTCTCACTGGTGTGAGTTCTTACCAAACTCTGGCTAGACATTGTAAGTGTTTTCAAAGATATGGTATTCCTTCATTTAAAGACAGACATTTTTTTCTTCTCTAACCCAGTTCTTTTTCTTTCCCCTAGCTCTAGCTCACCTCTCTTCCTCAATTTCCGACAATTCTGCAACCATTCATAAGTGTCCTTTCAGATCTGTGGTAAAGTGGATGCTTCTCTCCCAAGCTTCGAGAAATCTTAATTTTGTGCCTTTCAGTGAAAACAGGCCTCGCTGCATTCCTTACTAACCAAAAGGAAGACAGCCACAGGCATTTTAAGGGAATAGTTACCTGTTCCAGCAACGTAGTGCAGTACAATGTCATTTCAAGTTAAGTAGAAAATGTAGGTGACCTGAAGTCAGTGGTTCTTAACTTAAAGTGGAGTTTTAAAGTCCAAGGTAATATCTATGTATGATATGCAGTGGCTTGTGTATATGCAACTTGTTCTGACATCTCTGCACTGTGCAGCACTGTGCAGCACTGTGCCCTGTAATCATGCCCTGGTGTTGCAGAAAATGACATCAGAAAGTGCCCATTTTTGCAGCACTGGGCTTCCTGGAGATGTTATTAGGGACCTCAGTAAGTGTATCATCTTCATAGAGTAATAGGAGGTTAAGTTGCTCCAAACACAGTTTTCCCAATTTCTGGTCCGGTGTTTTCTCAGCTGATATTACATGCTTGAATGGGTCCCTAGATGTAGTTTATCTGCCAAAGTAAGTTTTTATTATGCAGCTTGTAATATGGCAAAACATGAACTTTGCTGCAGAAAACCCATTTTCTTTGGCAAAAAGAAAGCTGCAAGGACAACAGTTCTTATGGTAATATCTTGATAGAAAGCAATGCATTTTAGCTGCAAGACGTTTTATTCTGTAATGACTTTGTGAAAATCCTGGACTTTAAAGGATAGACTTCCTTGATGCTCACTTAAAAAAAAAAAAAAAGCCATCGAGGCAGATTAAAGCAGAAAGCATCTGATTTTCTTTGTAATTCCAAATAAACTGGGAAGCTTCTGAGGGACATTGCATTCTAAAGTTCCAAATCAGTGCACAAACCCAATTTTTTTTCCCAGAGGTAGATTAATTTTAATTAAATCTTGTTGACTCTGGCATGAAGTGCTGGGCTGACAAAAATGGACGTGCCTTAGTTGCATCTTTATGCTCCAGTTAGAACTGTGAAAAATATTTAAGCTGGAAGAGGAGTCACAATTGGTTAAATAATCTCACCTCTTGAATATAAAAAATTCGACAACTCAACAGTTAGTTCAGCAATTTCACCTCCTCATGATGCTGAGATAATTGCGTTTTATTCCTAAAAGGGGCATGTAATGATTCATCTTCCTGTACCGTTCATTAACAGGGATTCGAACAAAAAGGAATTCTTGAAAGAAATCCAATTTAACTTGGTTGGCATTTCTTAAAAAACAAGGTCTATTTTGTGTGCTTTCCATGTCTCATAGCTCAAGTAAATACAATGATTGGAGAATTTATTTTCATTTAGAGAATATGTATCGATATTTGAAGCAAGAAATTGGATCTTTGAATAAAGTAAATTTGAAAGCAAAAATAATTTAATTTCTACTTAGCAGATTTTTTTTTTGATGCAGAAATTCTTCCCTAAACGAGAATATCAATTATAAAGACCCTGAGAATCGGAGTGAGAAGGAAAAGAGGAAGGTATGTCACTTAATGGAAAAGGGAGGAATATTTTGTAGATGAGACTCACTCAAAACAAACTCTGGAGCTTTGGATATTAAGACCAGTATTAGTAGTGTCTAAACTTCTCCTTCTCAACAAACTTGTTTTGGATGATGATAGACTACATCATTGCAGTAATGACTGATGCACTGGTGTAGATCAGGACCATTCATTCTTACCTACTTTACTTCTTTGTTCCTCCTTCAAGTAATTAAGAGTGTTTATAAGAATGCTTGTGTCCCATTTCTAGATATTCACAAAAGCTGCCAGTTATTTTCAGAGTTAAGCCTAGTGAAGCTAACTAAACGAGGAGATTTCCCTCAAGACAAGCGTTTTAAATTTCATGCTCTATGTGGCATATGGGAACTTCTTTTGGAAGCATTTTTTTTCTCTCTGAAAATGAAATTTTTTGGAAATTTATACTGCGGTATATCACCAAGTATCATGCAGCCTTACAGTTATGATAACAATCAATTATGAAATTAACCCTAACTCCCTCCCCAAAGCTTTTAACATAATGGCCAGCACTGCCTTTACTCCACTAACAGAAAACTCCAGTATTAAATGGATATCTTTCCAAAGTAAAATATTTACACTGCCTTAATGCTTATAAAACCCAGGCTCCATGACACTGTCAAAGGAAATGAATTTCAGAGGTGTGTGATCATCAGGAAAATATTCTTCTGGTATTCCAATCAGCTGAAGATAGGAGCAACCCAGGAGACCATAAATCTTACAAAAACATAAAAGGAAGATAAATTAGTCTCTGAACTTGTTCCCAAGATATGGAAGGCTCCAACTTTTATCCCGTGTACTGAACAGCAGAAATTAATAAACAATCCAGTGCGTAGATATGTTCTCTTAGCTCCTGTTTCGCAAAATGAAAAGACTGTTCTTAATTTTACTGTAATTTGGAGAATGATCTATCTTCTAGTTTACACATATATTAGCCTTTGTTTCCATCACAGATCACATGGACAGACTGACACCCAACACAAGTTTGGAGGCCTTTTAAGGTCCAAATCAGTCATCTGAAAGTAGAGGTACTGCAATAAATCTCTTTAAGATATTTTCCAGATGACTAAAAAGAATTTCTAAAATTAATTAAACTCCCAAGTTCACAGGGAATGACAGCCAATTTCTGCAACGTATAACCACCATGGACTTCAAGATCAGTGTAACTTACTCTCTTTACATCATAAGGAGTTTTATGATCAGCCTGCTCACCCAAAGAAGTGTTTGTGCAAAGGATCTCATGCAAAGAGGATAATAACTATGTATTTCACAAAGAGAACATTATGTCTTTACCTGAGTATGTATATTGAAATCATTACTGTGCTGGGTGCATTTATGTTGTTGGTAATCATCAGTGGATTGTTGTAGGATTTAATTTTTGCTCTCTGCTTTGTGCTAATCGTGTCTTCTCTTAAATCAATACAATTTGGAGGATAAGGGATATAAGTACGAACAGCCTGTGAGCACTGAGGAAATCAACTTTCACCTTGAATACATCATCCTGAGGCAGACGGAAAAGACAGATGTCTGAACACTGTTAGTGTGTGCATTTTCAGCTTCTGTTTTTAGTATTTTACGTTATTAAACATGCATAATACTTTGTTAGTAATATTTTAAATCACCTTTTGAAAGGTGACAAATGATAACTTTTGATGAAAGTGAGGAACAGAAATCTCTTTTGTAGCAGATGAAGTTTTCAATGCATTGTTTCAAAGATCAATCAAATCTCTGTTCTAGGCCAGCACTGCTTGACTAGTGAGACACATCTCATTGGTGAACCATCCAGAACTGCAAATGAGGCATAAAGCAGGATTCATATACTGTAATGAGGTGCAAAGAAATATCAATTGATTGTGAGTCAGCTGAAGGTAAAATTGGTTGAAATACACTACCCTAAACCACACATTCTGCAAAGTGCAACATCTACTGCTGTATCAACGTGTATTACACGTACTCATCTGCTTATTCAACCAGAGTATAACAGCTTTCTGTTCCTGTCAGGTAATGCAGATATTCCTTTAGTCGGGGAAATGAAATCTGTTAGACCTTTTCTAGCTCTGATTGCCTGATTCTTCCATCTTAATAGTATTCCCTTAATACTTTTAAGAATATTATTTCTATGTTTTATACCACATGTATGAACATGCACAAATGTATATAATTATAATAAAAGCTTAGGATGTGTAGCCATTTCAGTAAACCGTCAGACGCTCTGAAGAAAGTGGAGAACTGATTATAGGATCATTCTATGACCCAGAATTTACAGACATTATTTTGTGGAGAAAAACAGATGCATTTCTCCTGTAGGACGCCTACCAGTCCTGCAGATATGACACAAAATTAGCAGTATGTATGAATTATTTTAGTACAAAATAGAATCATGGTCTTGCAGGTTGAAGAAGTAATTTCTACATTTATTAGACAAATAGGTTGGGTTTTGTTTACCAAATGCAATTTCTGCCCCAGCAGCTTTTTAGATAAATTATGTCTTAGGTCAGGGTAGTGGGTTAAAAAACACATATCCCTAGATTTTAGGGCTTATTTTTTAATATGGGAGATCTACCATCAATAGGAATTTTGCTAGAAAACATGCAGATCCATAAAATGCCTGGATTATATGCTGGGACATTGCATGGGTAGGAAAAAGGGAGAGAATATGCACACCTGGTCAGAACACAGCCAAGGCAGGAATTGGAAAGTGTCCTCAGATCCAGCAATAGAAATGCAGCCAGAGAGTTATATTCATACTTCCTAAATAGGGTACTTAGACAAGCATAAGAACACTTCATTAAACCTATTTTTGGGCACTCATGCAATTTTTGGTCACATGAATTTTTTTTTACATGCTCCTCTTCCTCTCTATTGATTATACAGGAAGGAAAAGACGGCTAGGCTTCTAAACTACACACCTTAGTCATCTATATTTAAGTGGAATGAATCTGTTTGTGTTAATAACTTCAGACAGTGATCCAGAGAATCTAAATTCAACCTCTGAATTTGCCTAAAATCAATAACATCTTCATTTTTAAGCATAGAGTTGCCTAAGCAAAGAATACTTAGAAATGCTCAGATCTGGCAAGTGAGGCAGGAACTAGGCACTGGAGCTTTGTTGTGGACCAGAGGTAGGCAACAATGTACTTAAAATTTAGTGTTCAGAGTTGTTTTTGTGAACATATCATGTAGCATATAATATTATTATCAAAATAGAAAAATCTAAAGTGCCGTATTCTACTTGTGCTGGAAAAACCCCTCAAACTCAACACTATACCTTTTTATGTTTTTAAGTCACAAGATGCAACTTGTGCTTTTTCTCTGTTTTGTGGTGTGCCCTAGCAATAGAAGCTTTTTGTTTCACCATGTAAGTTATATATATTGTGTAATATTCAAAAGGGTGAGAAGGACAGAGATAATTTAATTGAAATTAAACATTTTCTGTAATTATTTTCAACTATTCTATGCCTTGTCATATTTAAATAAAATTCCCCATATTGCCATTCAATTAATGTATGAAAGAGAATTCCGCGGAGAGGTTTGAGGAGCCATAATCTATATTGAGCTTAAAAATAATTATATTGGGAGGTATACCTGGTTCTGATTCATTTCAAGGAGTAGAACTGTCATGGTATCATCATTAATAACAAAAGAATTTTAAATTATAATTTTCATATTTCCATTGTCCGATTTATTTGGTTTTTTTCCTCTCTCTTACTCATCCTGGAATGCGCAATTTTTATGGTCAGTGCCAGTTTTTGTATGTGTCCATACTAGGCCTAACAGCAGGATTTTCCAAGTGAACATATGGCACATTTCCTAGTATCTGCATAAAAAGCAAAATCAGACTTATCATTGTGTTATTGGAGTTTTAAAAATGTAGACTTTTTTTAACACTGAAACTATTTATAATAAAGAAGTCATCTAGCATTTTACTTTCACAAGTCTTCATTTTTTTCCTTTCATAGAGTTAGAATTTAATTAAACTATAACTGTCAAAATAAGATAAAATCTCAACTTCCAAATATTTTATTTGTAAAATGTATTCTTTCCAAACTAGTAAGTATGCAGGTAAAATCTCATGTTTAACTTGCTTGCCACCTTTTAGAAAGTTTTAAAGCTGTACTGATCAGTGGATTGTAATTATTTCTGTCATTTACTTAGACCATGATGAGACGCAGGGAAATGAATTGTTTGGTCTCATCACAGAACTTCAGCACACCTAATTGGGGACAGCTGGCACTTTCCTGCCTAGGAAGTCCAAAGCTGATCTGGAATCTCCCTTCAAGACTTGGCCTTTTGGGCTGATGTAGCCTATACTCCTTGACTTTCTTGGGAATCTATACATATCAAGGTTAATTTTGTCTTTCATTAAAAAATAGGCATTTGCTTACCTTTTTTTCCCCCTGTGTCAATGACATTAGTTCTGAGAATTTTCAGAGATGGGAATATCCAGATTCTTGTAAAGGTGCAAAATGTAAACTGACAGCTTATCTTCTGGTTTATCCTGAATGTAAATAGATTATTTGGAGCATCCTCTTAACCATTCGGAGTGATGTGGTACTTGCTGGGTGAGTTCATGACTAAGGAACAGGGCACAGACTGCTTCCACTGGCACTAGAGCAGTCCCAATATTCGGAAATGTGCTAGAGGCATAGTGCTGAACCATGCTTTTGGGCCTTGATACAAAGACTTGGCATGCAGTATTATCCCTGATTTCACTGGAATTAGGCTACTAAACAGTCACTGCTACAGGGAACGTTAGCTCAACAGACTTGGGAACAACAAAGTTCTAGTACCCTAAACAGAGCAAGTAAGAGAATGGATTGGGGTTCACACGTCTTGTCTGGAGCACTGACATTATTCTTATTTGTAGCCTGAACCAGATCAGTTAAGCTTAATTTCCTAAAGTATTTAATAGATAATGTACTTACAAGGTTTGTAATGATTAACTATTTTTCTAAAGCTCGTTCTAAGGATAAATTATTATTATTTCATTATTTGGCATTACTTCTGGTGGAAGAGGGGATAAACTTTGGTGAGTCCTTTGTGCATGGGATACCGTTAGCAGCAAGTCCAATGGAAACTGAGGAATGAGGGAGTTAAATACAACAGAGACAGGTGGTTCCGTGAGCACCAGAATAAATGCAGCCTATAATAGTGTCTCATGTTTTTCTAGGCTATTTCCTCTGTAGTGTGGTGGAGGTTCGCAATAACCTAAGCACCTTTTCCTATCACTTATCATAATTTTGTCAAACTTAACATGGCAATGATGTGGCTATTTACCGACCACATTCCGACTGTCTTTCTACGGCCAAACTCAATGGGTAATGGCTCAATTCTACCCACCCTTCCTCTACGTGCACTGACTTGGGTCTTTCTCCTCCTATGATGATGCTGATTTTCACACAGCTTGTTGGAATATAACTATTTTAATATTTGTGCCCCTATGAAACTAACCCGTCTCCTCAAGCATATTAGTTATGGTAATAAATGATAATACGGATAGAAAAATGGATAAACAGACTGTCCAGATTTCTAAGTCTCACATCCTTTGTTTAAAATCTATAACATAGGCTAAAAGGGGAGTATAGATTACTGTTAAAAGGATAAATGGAAGGAAGATGAAGAACTATATTTCAGAAGAAGGACATTGAAAAGAATTATATGAATATGTTTAGAATGCCTCAAAAATGAAAGTAAGGAAACAGGGAAACATGGAAAATACTGAGATAAAAATGCAAGCAAGAAAAAACCACAATATTTGATGGTTGAATACTACGATGAATTTACTTTCTTTTACATTACTGTACTTTGTTAGTGGATATTTTCTGTAACAAGGTTTGGTCTCTTAGCTGGAATTTCAGTTATCTTTCATCACAGATCTGTGACCTGACTAAGGGGGAATAAAATCAGTATCACTTTTCCATTCTCAATGAATGTTTAACTCAGTGAATTAAACAGTTCTTTCAATATTTAATTATTTTACGGGAAAGAGAACATCCTCAACAGCAAAGACAAATTCCCTTTGGAATAACCAAGAGGGTGTTGAGGAGGACTTTGTGAGCATATTTGAGGAAGTCAGAAGGGAAACTTGGGACTCAGTTTTCCATGTTCCCAGACACTGTTCTAACCGCTGGACTTCCTGTAATAAAAAGAAGGGTGAGTTTTGAATGATTGCTTAGGTGCCAGCTCAAGGATAGTATTCATTGCTACAATTCTTGAGCAGAGACTGACACTTCCCTGAAGCCAGGATTTAGGTACTTTTATCCTTTTGGTGCTGGGGCTTTATCTGCATCCCTCTCTTTATTATTTCCTATCCTAGATATTCAGGATACTGACTTCTATGACTCCTGTTCTTATGTGATAAAATTTACGGTTGTAGATTTTGCCTTAGTCCTTGCTAAACTTCTCTTGAGAAGCTGAACCTTTGAATATTGATGTGATGAAATACAAATGAATGTGTGCTTTACCCCAAAAGAAAGTGTAGTTGCATTTCACTTACAATAACTAAGTGAAATGTCCATCCTTGAATTTAATTTAAGTTAGTCCTTTAAAATCATGTCCCACCTTGGAGCATCAGTTTGCTAATCTGACCCAAAATGAGTAGCCTTATAAACTGTAATAATACAACAGCAGCTAATGTGCAAGGCCACTATTGTTAACTGTCTGAAAAGCATTTCAGATGTTTTTTCTTTTCATAAGGAGAATACTTAAACAGTCAAATTTTTTTAATCTTAAATATTTAGCCAAAAGTTTTGGTAAGGGCATATTGGATAGCAATAGTAGCTGCATTACAGGTATTTATGTACTATTAATTACTCAACTTTGTTTGGAGTCTAGATGAAAAAATAGAGGTTTGACTTTCTGTACATTTCAAAATCCCGCTTTTACGCCGAAACTGTAAGTGACTCACCTCTACCATTTTCTTCTGTGATTCCATCAAACTTTACTTACGTAATATCCAGTAAATGAGAATAGAATTGAATCCAAAATTGTGCTTGATAGTACCTTTTATCACAGAACAATCTTTGCCTTATGAGCTGTAATGTATGTCTTTAATGAGGTTGCATGACTTTACCTTGTTTAAGCTACCACTTTCTGTGAAATGTATTTTCTGTGTGGCTATAACAAAGAAGTGATGCCTAGAAGTAATATCTGAGATAACACATTTGTACATATTGACAACTTTCTTTGTATAATAGGTTTACCTTAATAGCTTTCTGAATTCTAGAATCAAATCCAAAGAAGTTTAATCTTATATTTGAAATAGAAATGTTTTATGTAAGTTGAAAAATATCCATACACACTTGGGAGATTTCTAGAATAACTTTTCTCCCAAACTACTTGTAGTTGGAGGGTGTTTGTTAAGATTCATCTTGGCTAGAGAAATACGTATCTGTAGGGATCTCAGTGTAGCCTAGCTTAATGGATCCATTGATGCTTTCCCAGGCTTGTCTTTTCATTTTGAAATAGGCTCTCAGCCGTGTCAGGGAGTTGCTTAGACTATCTGGTACTTGTTTTTCCCATTCTGTGCAATCTTTAAAGCACTTTGTGTTTGTGTCTATGAAATCCTTTGTAAAACTGGTGTAGAAATGAAATTTATTATCATTAAACCATAATTAGCAAGAGTGTGTACATATATATGCAAGTATAAATACACAAAACACTGTAATAAAAATCACTCCTGCGACTGCTGCCCACTGCCCTTCTTGCCGGCCTTGGTGGGGCCCACGCCGCTGCCACCGCCCATCTTTTTGGGCAGCAGCACGGCCTGGATGTTGGGCAGAACACTGCCCTGCGCGATGGTGAATCGGGCCCTCAAATGTTAGGAAATGCCAGAATCACAAGTGCTTGAGTAGTGCTTGGCTTACCTGGTGCATGTTGAAGTACACAGTTAGGGGTGTTTTGAAAAAAGAAGCTTGTGCATATAGGACCTCTTTTTCTTTTAATATGGATATTGGAGGGTGTAGAGTGAGAGACCTGAAGAAGAAAAAAGATCTCAAGTGTAAGGAAGTTAAATATCAAACAGGGAAAAAAATTAATTCCTGTCTTTTCCAGAATTCTTACATGAGATTTTTAGTCTGGGAGGGCTGAGGATATAATTGTGTATTTGCACAAAAAAGCTATCATTATAGTTGAATTTTCTGCTAATAGCAACTTTGGAGTACTTGCCTTTAAAAGTATCCCTTTACTTTTATCTTTTCTGCATTAAAGGTTTTACGTGCACGAATATCTGCAGAGTACTCTTCATTCCTTACCTCAGAATTAAATGAAAAAAAGAGAAGTTTTAAATATGTATCCCATTTTGTCAATAGTTTTAGAACAATTTAAAAAAAAAAAAAAATTACCTTTGACAAAAAGTATGTCATAACTTCCATTTTAAATATCTGAAAATGAAGACATAGAAAGGTGAATGTCAAATGTCCAGACCTTGGTTGCAACTACAGGAGCATTTTGGCTTTGATGACCGTTCATAAGGCACACAACAAAATGGTGATATAATTGAAATATATGATAAAATATTGGTCTTGTACTGACTCCATGGTCTACATTGTCTCCAAACTGTTAAGTGGTGCATATAAGACTAATAATTTTTTTAATAACTTGAATAATTTGTAACAAGATGATTCTGTTTCTTGCAGCAGACACAAAAATCATGTCTTTTTGATGGACTGAATGTAAAGGCAAATTTTCTTATATTAAAAACATGAATTCCCTGTAATGTAGGCAAGGTGGTTACCAAATATTAAGTTTTCATTTTACTATAGCAAGATAGCAATAAATACTCATTAGCTCCTACTCCAGGATCTCAACAGCTTTGCCATACATATAGCCTAGTACTTTTTACCACAAATTGTCATACATTTCTCCAATACAAATATTTCCATAATGCACAGTATATTATAGACATAAATACAGATATTAAAAACTATTTTGTGTAGTACTTTGTAGGCTTTCACATAAGTTTTGGGAACAGTTTTATAAGCGGGTATTTTCTCTATTCTTTTTTTTTAAATATTTAACACGGGTGTTAGTAGGAAGTCTTCTATATCTCTCTTAGATGGGCCTGGAGATGAATTTGTTCCTATTTCTTTTTTTCTTTGAAAATCTGAGTTATAGCTGCCATCCTTCTGGCCAACGAAGCCTGGATGTGTACTCCCTTCTGAGCACATCAATACAACACTTTAATTAGCTGGAAGGTTGCTTATTCCCATATCTTCTGGGATTAAAATCGCTTTCAGTGGAAAAGCTTTAATAATGGCCCTCATTTTATGTTGGTTTATTTGGAGATTTTGTAATTAGTGCTAAGATGTTAAACGCTGTGGATAGAAAATGAGATATTCTAAGGAAAATCTTTTTAATTGTTATTTTTCAATTTGGCAGTGATAGAATATATTCTGTAATGTTATGTAATGTCATCCTCTAGAACAAGTATTGAAAGAAAAGAGGAAAAATATGTTTTGTAGTCAGGGATACTTATTTTCTGTACATGTAATGGTATTCATCATGCATATTATGCTGCAGAATCTCACTGTGTTTCGTTAGATGACTGATTCTGCTTCTTGCTCTTTGACATCCTGTACTGTATATGTACCGGAGATGTAGGCTCCTAAGACAGTGGGTTTTCCTGGAAGTAGGCAGGTGTGGAGCACCCAAAGAAGTGATTGATTTTGCTTGCTTCCGTTATAGCTGGTTCTGTGCAATGAACTTTTAAAAGAGGCTGAAGACTTCTTATTTTGAAATTAGTATATATATAATGCAGTCATTCCTTTTAGTGATTTTTCAAGTTTGCATGATAAATCATTGCCTTGATGCTGTATTTACAGTACCTAACAGAGCAGTTACATATGGAATGTATACTGTTTGCTTCAGCCATGAATTGATATTACATTTAAATGTTTGCAATGAAAAACCTGTTATCTCATATAAGGTACGGTATAGCTTTTCAGATATGAGACAAAAGGTCTATTGTTACAGACTCAGTGCTACACGTTGTTTATTACATGAAGAATATTTTCAGAGTGGTCTTTCTGTCCTGTAGAGCTGCCTTCACATTAAAAAAAAAAAAAGACCTACATATACGGTCACTGATGTTAGTCATTTTTACAGGGGAGGGAAGGAGGAGGGGAAGATGCAGAAATCCTCCTCCTCTTAGACAGTAGTAACAGTGTGAGGATGCCTTGTCCTAATTTTTTTTACTTCTGAGATTTTATTGCTGGCAGCCAGATGTGCTGAAACTCCTGACGACAGCATCTATTCACTGCATGTTTTTAATAGGCTTAGAGAAATATGAGTAGAGTACATGAAAGCAGCTCAGCTTCACACTTCAGCTGGGAATGTCCAAAAAGCTTACTGCTGTTTAGAATTCTTGCTACAGTCAGGAGAAAGCCGCACGGGTATTAAATCTTCTACGACTGAATTAGAAGAATAATGACTGTACAATTAACTATCAGCCCCTGCTCATTTAGGCACAGTTTTTACAGAGATCAGGAGAAATATGGAACTTGATTGGCATGTTTGCATTTGATGGTGTGTGCAAAATAGATGACTTTTAAGACAGGTGGTGAAGAAAAATAGAAGGGAAGGAAAGAGAGAAAATGCAATTTGAGACACTGCGCCAGGTCTGCAATTCTGTTTTATCTCATTTTCATGGGGTTTTCTCATCCCCTCCAAATATTTTACAAAATGATCTTTTTGGACAAACGTTGAACAACACTAGGTGAGTAGAAAAGAAACATTTTTGCCTTACCATTTCTATGCTTATGCTGATAGTAATCTATTTGCATGTTTTTCAGTGGGGTACTTCTGTAATTGCATTCTTAGATATTAATATCTTTATGGTAGCAGTGAGTCTCTTCTGTTGGTGTTTTTATGTTTTATGTAAGGATTTAAATGAGAACTCAATCTGCAGAAATAAAGCCAGTAAAGGCAGAATAAAATATTTAAGATGGTTATGTACCTTTCAAATACATTGGCTACCATCAGAAGCTAGCATTATTAGCTGTAATCCTTAAAGCATATTAAATATTCATAAAAAAATTTGTCTGAGAAAATGATTTCTATGTGGATGTGGCAGTGAAAGGATTAAATGCTCAAAAATGTGTCTGTTTAACCATACATAATTTGTTGGAAGATGTAAATTAGTATTTGCAAAATAGGCAGAAAGCTTCTTATTTTTAGAAGGCTTAGATTCTGTGTGCGATGCTTTTCAATAATCTTTTTAACTGGCCAAATTATAGCTGATCAGTGGATGCTTTGCAGCAGGTCAGTCAGCTCTGTAGGCTATCTGTTTGTGAATAGCTATTGTTTTGTGGGAATTAGAAGTAATAGGGAGAAGTTGTTTATTGGTATGAAATGGTTATTAAATTAGTTTCTTAGGATTTTTTTGGGGGGGTAAACTGAATTAATAATGACTCATTTTTGTGGCAATATTCAGTAAGCATGCTGTAATACTGATGTCAGAACTTTTTCATACTGCTATTAAATATTAACAGTAAATATGCTTAAGAATTTTATCTAAAAGAGCATGAGCGTAGATCAGGGAGAAAAAGAATCCTGTAGTTTTTTATAAAGATAGTGCACTGATGGAAACATTCTGGAAAAAGGGTGGAAGTAATATTGCAGAGACTATATCCAGCATTTTAGTCTTCTTCTCTGTATCTGTGGGAGAAATCCTTTTTCAATGGGATATTATTTCTTAAATACAGTGATATTTGCACTTAATACTTCAGAAAATTGTTATCATTTTATTTCTTAGAATATTGTTGTAAGGATTCTCTCCCTTACTGCTGGTGTTTCCTTTATAAATATTTTAATATTTATCTAATGTTACTGTTTTCAAGTTTTGATATCTTGGTTATGAATTTCTAATTAGGCATGTAAAATTATGGAGGTAGATTTAGTAATCATAATCACTTCAGTGAATTAAGATTTTCTTAGATATACATGAAATCTGTAGTCAATGAGATCTTTCTTACATCTTTGGTGTACTGTGAAATCTTTGAAGCTCTACAGAATGGAGCAATAATTTATGTATTATCAGCTGTGATTGTAAAACAGTGCATATTTCCAAGTGTATAGTTTCAGGCCTGCAGCAACCAACAAAGCCCTTAGCAACTGTTCTAATCAGCTACAAACCAAGTCCTCATTCTCTGGATCTGTTTTTGCAGATCAAAGTGCATGCTTTTTGCAGATCAAGGTGCATGCTTTTTGTTAATTTTTTTTACAGATACATGTACATGGTGCTTTTAGGCGTGTATTTTGCTTGTAAGTCTCTGGCAAAAGCTGCATATAGCATTGGTTTCAAATGAAAAGACATCAGAGAATTATTTTATTGCATTTGCTGTGCCTGAGATTTAGAATTATATTTATTCCAGAAGACCGGCAAACAAGAAAGGATTGTTAGGAAACCCAGCCTCCTACCTAGTATGGGCTGTCTTATGTAGGATGAGAATATTTCTATATTTATAAGGAGCAATGTCGTGTTTTTGTAGGTACCAATGATTTTGGCATCAAGAAAACATTGTGTGATTTTTCATCAATATGCAGCAGTAATCATGAGAGACTAAGTCATGCTTTTTGTGTTTTCTGAAGTCAAAGTTAGTTGAAAGTTATTTAAGGTTATTGAGTAAAAAGATTCTGCCTTCTGAATAATTATCAGTATTTTAAATTTGATCTTGATAAAAGGCCTTTGAAGAAGTCATCTATTGAATAGACACTAAAAAATCTTGCTGACATTTATTTTGGAGGCTAATCCCTTTTGTTGTCTTACCAATTAAAAAAAATCTATTTTATTTTTTCTAATTAAATCAATGTAGTGTATATTTTAGGTAGATTTTTCACTTAAAGCTTTGCACAATTAATGTAATGCACTTGCAAAAACTAATTGTTCATGCATTAAGAGTTAATGTTTCAGAACTGTGGTAAGGAAAACAAAAAAACCTCTAGCATGTAAAAGATTCTGCTTTGATGAGGTATAATGTGGTCTGTCTCTTCGGACTTTGAAGTTAAATATTTCGTGAGACTAAAAAGAGTTGATCCTTTTTAAGTTTTTTCTTTCTGCTTTTACATCTAAAAAGTAAAAGTCAGAGTCCAGAAAGATAAAAGCTGACATTAAGCACAGAATGTTTAACTGCTGGTTACACAAAGCAATAAAGTGAAGAAAACAGGTCAATGCATACTAGTAGTATGGTAGATAATGGAGTATAAAACAGAAAGTCATAGGGAACTAGGTAGTATGCGTATAACTGTAACTGCAAACACATTCCTATTAATTTTCACATGATCTGTTCTTGGAGTTCTTCAGTTCTGAAAGTTTAGATATGCTGTGATTTTGTTGCAGGAAAGCCAGTTATAGTGGCCTTTGCTTTCTGATATTATACCAAACATTAGCAGGAATATATATTGAACTGGTTTTTATCATTTCACATAGAAACCTTACATGAGTTGGGTTTTTATTTGCATATTTTTTGCATTTCAGTGGCTGACGTGAGAGGACCCAAATGATATTAAACACCTTGTGAGCTAGATTGATTTTACCATCTAAATGGGCTTAGTTATCATCTGCTAACAGCTTCTGTTGGAGGAATATTGCAGTTTAGTTCTCTTTTGCCAGCTACACGGCAACACTTTTCTGTAAGATGCTATTGTGAGTGTACAAGAGGTAGCTGGTTTGCTGGGCCTTCCTCCTGGACCTGCAAGTCTCCGTCTGACATTACCAGCTCCAGCCAATTGAAGCAGTAAGAGCTCTGACTTTACTTCAAAATTGTTTCACCTATGTTGGGGACTGTAGTGCTATTTCCTGTGCAATAAGTTACTTTCTGTTGAAAAATGATTAGACTTACCTCATGTCAGGAAGTCACAAGAATTGTTGTGCATTCTTAGCATTTGGCAAATAACTAGTTCGTGGAATAAAGTCTTCATGTGTCTGGGAAAAGAAAGTATGGGAAAAGAAATCAGGAGACCTTTTCTGACAACATGCTAAGTGCTTACATTACATCCGAATTCTAAAGCAGCATCTAAAGGAGCTTCAGTTTTTGAAGTCTAAAAATATTCTGATGACTGTCAGTGACATACTTTTCATTCAAATAACTAAAGACAATGAAATAAAGTTTTAAAATGTCTTTAGAAAACTTGAGTTATCAGATAAGCTGGATTTTCTGATTGCCATTCTTCATTTACAGTTTAGTGTGCAAATACTATGCTGTCAGATGCTCTATTTGTAGCAGCATGCTTTGCGAAGTCACAGTTGCTTTGGGCAATATTCAGATTAACACATCACTGCATAATAGCGAGTATCCTTTGTGACTAAAATTTATACAAACTGTACAGAACAGTATCAGTCCGATTTTACCATTGCAGTATATATTAACAGCTTTTCCTGTTTTCTCCCACGACACATTGTTATTTCTTTGTCATGGCTATGTGAAAGTGAATTTGTGGTCTAGGCTGGCCACACAGGGGCATAAGATAACTAATATATTCAGCCCCAAAATAGTACAAAGGTTGTTCACAAATTCTATGTACAGCAGAGATTTAGGAATGGTCCATGTTTTGAAATTAGACACACTTAGTTTAAAAAAGTAAACTGTATTTTCTTTCGTTAAATTAAACCCCAATATTTTTAAAGAATTTTAAGAGCTTGCACTTTTTCAATCCCTTGGTAAACATCTTTTACATAAATACATTGATTTTCAAAAGATTACTAAAACACTTAATACATTAGCCTGTTCATGAAACCAGATATTTACACAGAAAATATCATTTTAGCAGAAAAATATTGTTTATTTTCTTTCTTTTTTTTTTTTGTTTCCTAATTATAGCTATGAGCTATTTACTAATGCTCCGCTTTATAATGAAGCCATCACATGATGTCAAGAATTACTGGCATAGACAATTGTTATTTGTTATGGTGCAATTAATGATTACTTTGACATTGAAGGAAAAAGATCATTTTCTATTCCTTGTTGGGAAACAATTTTGTAGAGATATTTCTGTAGAATAGATTTGAGTTTTTTTCTGACTCTCTATCAGTTCAACACAGCAATGGGTTTGCTATAATTCTAAGAGTATGTTGCATTTTCAAATATTATTAGTCCAAGAGCCAAGGATAAAAACACACTGATGGCGTTAGAACTGAGAGTATATTGTCCATCTTCTGACATAAAATAATGAATAATAACTGAAACTGCTTCTCCTCACTTTCAAAAAGTAGCTTGTCTATAACTACCTCAAAAAAATTTTTTGTTGGGATTTTCACATCTGCGCCCTTTTTACCTCCGTACTAGATTCATATAATCCTGTCTTAAATAATTTCCTGAAATTTGCAGCTGGTATGCTTTCTCAATTGAAAAACCATGCAATACTGGAAAAAAATCCAGAACTTTTATTTGTATTCCTTCTACATATTTTTCCTTAATGAGTTAAAGGCATAGCAAAGCTATTTGCCCCCCGGTTCTTAACTGTTTGTGTCTTGCATCAGACACAATCAGAATTCCAAAACTAAGCTAACACCAGCCCTAGATGTCTATATTACTTCAGAGAGGTTATCCATGTGAAATGATCCTCTATCTTTTTTTCTTCCTAAAATTAGAAGCATTAACCATATTAGAAGCAGAAACCCTATATATATATACACTTCTGAAAATATGAGGGGAAGACTGGCTGGGACAACAAGTTGTGTATAAACGGCAGAGAGAGACTCTTACAACTGTACTTCCTAGTATTCCATGAAAGACAGCTCTTGAAACAAGGAGAGGAAAGAAACCTTTTTACTTCCTCTTCTTTCTGTAAGAAATTTCAAAAATTCCAATTTTTTTGACTACAAACATTTGGTCTTTTTGCGCCTTTGCCATGTGTCTCTTATGTCCTCTCTGAGCTGTAATAAGTATATCTAACACCATTCATTCTTTGCCCCTTGATTTGCTACTCTGGGAGAAAGTGGGACAAGTAGCATGAGTTTTTTAATCTTCTCATCTTTCTATTTCCCTTGGAGGAAGCAACTGAACATACTAATTTGCCCCAAAGCTATTTCTTTCTGGAAAGAAATTCTGTATTCCATCCTGTCTTGGCAGCTGTTGGGTTTTGGGTTTGTTTTTTAAATCCCTATTTCTAGGAAAAACCATCCCTGTAACATCCTGTTACAGTTATTTTCAAAGAGAGAAAAGTAAGAGATTTCCTTACAGAACCATTTCTCTTCCCATCTCTTCCAGCTCTGGAGAGAGATACCTTCTGTTACTTCCACCTCAGATTTAATAAGGTGACATATGCTTCCTCCGTGAATCTCAGAGAGCTGTGGATATTTGCAGCCATAACAGGTTTTCTCTCTATTTTCATTGTGCATCAGCTGCTGTATTCTGATGATGGTAATAAAATCCTAGCTGGCGTATGATCTTAACCTCCCACCAGGAAGAAAAAAGAGAATGGGTCAGAGGTGGATAATTTTTCTCAGTTTAGATAGTATGTTAAATTGACAAATTTAAATCATCCTAAATTTGGAAATGATTAAACATGCCTTAAAACTTGATCTTTTTTTTCCTCACCTGGGTGAGAGCAACAGATATCTAAGGTATATTTAAGTTACCACGTACAACATTTTTGATCAGAACATATAAAAAGAGTCTCTTTCCATTCCTGAATAACTTTGATAATTCCTGTCATTCCTCAGAACATCCACATAAAATGTAGGTATTATCTTCTTTTTCTAGGAGAAGAAAAGGCAGAGGCCATGGTATTAAAAAATGACTAGTGATTTTGTGTACTCAACTTGAAACTTTTTAAAGAGATTTGTTGAATGACAAGAGCCCAGTAGTTTATGAAAACTGCATGTTCCAGGATGGATATCCAGAAATCAAACTTGCTAGTCATGACCCTTGATTAGTAATAGATACGTTTGAGGATAGATTGAGCTGCGATGACTGAAACAATAACTAGCCCCAGCTATCCATTTTACCGTTCTTCAGGGTGCTGTCACTCTAGTAAAACTGGCATGAGTGCTATGTGAATCTGCTCCATACTGCCTCAGTTTAGAGTTTGGTATATTGGCATAAGGCAAAGTCAATATGCCAGACTATTTGCTGTAGTTGGTCAGGTGCATATTCATAAATATTTCAGTTTTCCCACCTATACGGTCAAAAACTCCTGATGAGAGTCTTCACCAGTCCTGCCTTGCTCAGTACCAAGTACCTGAAGAAATGGTTAACAGCACTCATGTGGTCCCTCACCTTGTTTTCACTCTGTTCTTTACCCTTTTAGCTCTTTTCCTTTTGGGTCAGTAAACTAAATCACATGCACATTTATGGCACGATGTGCCTAGTAATGGCACTATTCATTTACCAGGTCAGCAACAGTAATTATAATACATTGTAGAAATGTGGGGCTTCGAAAAGCAAAACTTTACTTATTAGAACTAAGATATATCTTCGCGTTCCTTGACAGAGAAGTTTTGCCAGCTGTTCCTGCCACCATTACTGACTCACTGAAGCAGTGGAATGGAGGAAGACCACTTCTGTTGGTGTGGGTTCTGCCATTTCTTGATGTATTTTTTTCTCTTTTTGATCTTTTTGGCATAGTGTGATTCTGGATAGGAAGAGACTTAGAAGGGAAACAAACCTATTTACACCTTTACTATCACAACTTACAGGTGGACAGAATAACACAAATAAAATTGGGAAGTTTGGCTGTGTAGGTCTGGTTTAATTGGGGAAGATGGAAGAGAACAGTATTGCCGCTGCACTGTTTCTGTCCTTTCAGGTGAGACAGGGCTTCCTACCGGTTGCTAACTATGGACCTAGCATCCCTTTAGCTTTCTCAGGAATATACTCTTGATTTTGCCCTATAAAGGTAGAATGAAGTTTTACTCATAGAAAACACTACGTTTCAAACAGTTCAAGAAAGATTGGTATCTGGACCTCAGGTCATTTACAAGGTTCTGAGAAAAGGAATAAAAAATTTAATACCGGCCCCTAAAAACCTGTGAAATCCAAGATTAGTATTGGAGGTACCAGTTTCTTTTTAGCTTTACCCTGAGATAAAAGGTTTAAAGCAGAAGTTGGAAGTATTTCAGGCCCTTGGCTTCCCTTCAGCACGTGCTTTGCAATAGGGAGGCAAAGGCAGCTTTCTGGTAGCTGCTTTTTGGTTTCTGTTTTTTTTTTTGTTTGTTTGTTTGGTTGGTTGGTTGGTTTTTTTACCCCTTAACCTGACAAGAAATAATTATGAGAATGAGAAAAGAAATAAAAATGTGTATTGGAGAATTTTGTCCCATATTTGTATGACAGGGATTACAGATTGAATTGCTGAAACATAACTTTTATTGGTTTCAGAATAAGAATTGGGTTGGATTTACCTTACAGAAGTCAGAGTGAATTTGCATTGTGTCTTTATTTATAAGATTGAAATTTTTCTTGATTAATACACTTCATTCTCCCTGCAACTTTTGACTTATCTTTCTTATTAAGATACACTTCCAAATTCCTACCTTCTGGTATTCAAGATAATTTTTTATCATGAAACTTCATCAATATTTTCAATAAAGTTGAAATTTAGTCCATGTTTTAGTTTTTAGTCCATGTCTCTTAGATAGTAATAGCCATATATATTGTAATAGGAACAATAACCTTTACTTGTTAAAAGGTGCACAAAATTAAGTTGACAAGCAAGGAAATGCAATTATGATAATTCCTTTAAAATATTTATCACTTTTAACCTATAAAATAATACATAAAGTCACAGAGAAATACTCTAAAACAAAGATGTTTAGTATGTGGTTTAACTATTGTGCACCAAAGATGGGGCCTTTTGGCATGTATTATGTACGTATATTTGTAAGTAAAAAATAATTCACTTCATTATTAAATAAGTAGTAGAATAATGAAATGAGAATGTTTATTGCAAATTTTAGTATTTTTTCTCTGTATAACTTGTTCAAAATATTATTTTTAAAGTGACTCAAGAAGATGATGAATAAAACATTACTAAAAGATGGAACCTCAGAATTTGAAGACTTTACACTCCAATTATTGATTTATTATCTCTAGTCCTACAGAATTTATTTGCAAGTATAGAAATACAAACATAATTAAAAAAAATCTAACATAACATTAAAAACTTTGGCTGAAACAGCAAGCATAAAATCTCTCCTCCCCTCTTACCCCCTCCTCTTCTATATACCAATGTTTCTCTTTACATTTCTTGATTTGCTTAACATATTATTTTTTATGTTGTTCCTCCTGTATTTTCAGATTACACTCAAAGCAAGTGCATTTTGCGTGGAATTTAGGAGCCAGGAGTAGTCAGCGTTTCATTCACTTGAGAACTTCAATTTTTCACTGCTAATGGTGGCATTGTTCTGCTGTAAAATTACAAGAAAAATGTAGTTTTTAGAGAAGACCCAAATTTTATAGCTCTTCTGTATCACAGTGACTCTAACACTGTTTGATCATTATTCAAATAATCTACGGTAAAAGCTGCTAAGTGCCCTATTTTCAAGAACTTTTCCGGTAGAACCTGCTTCGTCTAACTGTCATGCTTTTGGAAGTTTTGGAAAAGTGTCAGGGAGGACAGAAAAGATTTTAAAATGCAGCAAGAATTACGATTTTAAAAACATACCAATTCAAATAATTTATGTGCACAAAAGCTTGCTTGCACTTAGGATGGATCTTTAATGTTAAAGTATGCTTATTTGTAGGACGCGGCATAATCATGGCATATAAGTAGTACCTGTAGCAGTAATTTAAATCACTTATTTTAGAATAAACATGAGAAGATGGTATTATGTCATTCAGTCAAAGAACTGGGGGGTGCAGGGGTCTGAGTTCTACACCTGCCACTGTCAACATCAACAACATCTCCTTTGTAGTGCCAGGAAAATCATGTAAACTTCACTGCTGGAGTTTTCTGGGATATATTTCATATTTAATACTTCATGGGAGTCTCTGAAGTTTAATTTATAAATATTTGCAAAGGTCTTACTGATCCTGGGTTTATAAGTATACGCAAGTGAAAGATCAAATTAAATTTGCCTTCTATTTTCTGGGAGTTTAGGTTCCCAGAATTCTAGGAATTTAGATTTTAGGCCATGTGGCAGAATAACTTAAATACCTTAGAGATGCACAAGTATTTTGTGCCATACCCTTCACTTGCAACAAGGATGCCCTCCATCATACCAGCTGCAAATTTCATCATTTTACTAACTACATTATTTCCTTACATACTGTCAGCTACAGAGCTGATGTGTCCTCACTACAGTGATTTTTTTGTCTTGGGGTAGGTCTTTCAGAAATTTTTTTCATTAATTTAAGAACTGAAATAATTTCTCAATTCTATATTCATGTACAAATAAAGCAAATGTATTCGTACTTGGAAAGAAATTCTTAACAAGTGTGAGGATGTTGTGCAATAAGCATGTTTGGTAATATTTGCCAAATGTAATGGAGACACTAAAAAAATGGGTAGCTATGCAAGATAGTCAGAAACTATGCTCACAAGATTGCACTAGTGCACAGGAATACCTTGTTCTCCTGCTAAGCACAGAACAAAATCATTAATACTGCAGGGGGTGTTGTGTGGTCTCCTGATGGTAAACTGGGGAAAAACCTGCAGATCTGCATTTTTGTCAATTTTATTGTTGCAGTACTTCCATGCAACTAATGCAAAGGGATCTGTACTGGATTCTGGTCTGTTATTGTAATCCACTACGAATAAGTCTGTAGTTTAGAATTCACTGCTAAATAAAGAAATAAACGCAGCTGAGAAATTTGTACATTTCCTATTTACCTTTAGTTGTGAAACCTTTTGAAAAATCACTGGTGTCTAAATGCTGTTTCACTAATCACCTTTCTACTGACGTTATGCAAGGTACATTAATCAGTATTTCATTTTGATCGCATACGGGTGATATCTGAACCGTTCTTGTGTCATATAGAAGAAAGTCTGTTGCATATATTGACCTTTATTGGAGCAAGTGGATATTGAAACAACAGTTTAGGTCAGATTGAGATCTCAAATCTACTGCTGCTTCAGCTGAAGTGAGATGAGCTACCTAAAAAGAAGAAAGAAAAATAGATTTTTTAATAGATCTTTGGCAATACATTAGCTTTACTTGAATTCTGGGGTTTTGTTATAAACAATTACAAATTTGGAGTGATGTGCTAGTGATGTGATATGTTTTTTTCTCCAGAAAATAATGTTAGCTCATTGTAATCACCATGAAAATGTGTGGAAAAAGTACACTGAAATCTAAGGAGTGCAACAGTGTGGAGATAGCTAGGAAATGGAGTTTATCATATAGACCTATTCATTGAGTTGCAGTGCGTTATTTCTGTCTCTTGCCTATCTGTATTTTTTTTCTTCTCCTGCTTCAGTTCTCTCCCCTGACAAGAACATGCTGCAAAATAATAGAATATCCTTGTTAAATCATGTGTCATGCAACCCTCATGTAATGCAAAATTTAAACTATGGCAATAGAGTGGAATATTTCATTATCTCCATGTACCTAAAAAACACATTTCAGAAACTTTCATTTGTTTCCTAGTTACTTTATACGGGGATGCATCTCATTCTACTGCATAACAAAAGCACTTCATTCAGAATTCAATGTCTTTCCCTGCTTATATCACTAGCTAAAAACAAATAACTTACCTTTGTTTCAGTTTTTCAAATAATTTTGCACTAACGGCCATTGGTTGCTTTTTTAATTTTCTAGAAGAGAATGTGCTACTTTAAGTTATACAATCAAAACCAAGAGAAGGTAACATGTTCTCAGGCCAATATATTAATTTCAGATTTTTATCAGCACTGTACTGGATTAATCTATGCACTAAGCAGATCAAGAAAGAAAATTTTATTTTCTTTTATTTTGACAGGTTTTCTACTTAATCACTTCTTTGCAGTGTATTTTTAGAATGTGCTTTAGCAAAGACTGAACTGGGTACACTGAAAAAATATAAGAAAATGCTACAATGATAAATTTTAATGCACTTTATACTGATTGCAAATTGACTAATGCCAGCGTGCGACTGATACAGTCATAGTAGGGACCTTTGGATATAGACCATATAGCTGGACTTTGCCTGTACTCAAAGCATGTCAAGCAGTCCAATTTAGAAGCATTACTGAACTGGAAGAAGAGGTTTATGAGAGCAGCTGTGAGGAAGGATACTTTCAATATCACAGCAGAGGTCTGTATTAACTCTGCAGTGAAAGCATAGCCTCCATCTCGCCTGATTATATTTTCTGTCTATGATATACTTTGTGCTGATTAGCTGCACTTTCTGCTGCAGGGCTTCTGCATTTTATTTGTAGTATATAATCATGTGTAGTAAATAAGGCAGTCTGAATACTTAACCAAGAATGATACTACATTTATACAGGTATCCATGTATTATCATAGATTAATTATGGTTCCATAGTTAATGTTAAATCCCATTTTCTTTTTCTTTGGAGCAGAAAATTTAACTTTGTTGCTTGTATGAAGCAAAACAAAAATATCAGGTATTCCTAACATTTTCTCAGGAACGCTAGATTTGTCTGAATATCTTGAAGCATCTCTAATCCTGTAAAATAATATTTTAAATATGTACATACTGGGTCTCATTTTTTTCCAACTCTGTACAAACATTACAAGGAATAAGGTACTAATATAGTCTTTTTCAGTTTCTTTGTAGCTATATGATCTATTAACTAAAAAAGACTAAAACCAATTAACTAAAGATTGCTTTCCATGAATCTTTATTGATCTCGATTAGTCAATAGAGATTGGTTTTACTTTGGTGGTTTAATTATTTTAAGTTATACATACAGAAATAATTTATTTGTTAAAAGAGGATTAAAATATCTACTGTTGTCCCCAGTAAATCTAATACAATAAAATAGGTATACATTTTGCCATGAAAGGCTTTTAGAGTATTCCTCCCAAACATCCTTATATTCCTTCTCTAAACCATCTTTCTATATATTGATGAGAATTTTGGCTTCTAGTGAACTAGTTAGGAAAAGGAGCTTTATATTTGAACTCTTAGTGATGAACATATGTTTATTGTGTGTCACTTAGGAACTGAGATTGAGATAATTTAGACTTTTGGAAAATAGCAGTGAACTTTAGACAAATATCATTTGTAGAATGGAAATTTAATGTTTTCCAAATAAAGCCCGCAGGTGCCTGTTGGGGTAGACCATGACTGATGGGTTATCACCTAATTAAAAAGTTCTGAACACCATCTTAGGTTTTGAGTAGTATTTCTAACTGTTAAATAGAAGGTGGAACATGCTGTCCTAAACAACTCTGAGACACTGACACTGGGATCACTGTGCGTAATGCTGGACATACATTTTTAGCAAATCTAGATTTCAGGAGAGTAATAAAAAGGGGTAAAAAAATCCAGAAGAGAATAGTGAAGAGAAATGGAAATATATCCAGGTTGGTTTAGTTTGGAGTTGAAAGGAAATAGATTAGCAGCACATATATGTATTAATTACTTAAAGAGTAAGAATGAAAGAGATTTATTTAGGAGATTTAAAAAAAAATCATGAACTGTGTTGTAATCGATAGAAGGTTTTGACTGAATGCCCATGCAAATTTCTTAATCTACCGCATTATGGAACGTATCACATAGGAAATGGTATAAACCTTAAAAAAATAAAACTTCTGAAATTGGATTGAGAAAACTCTAGAAAATGTACTGTGGGAAAAGATCTTTCATCGTCATGGAAACAAATTAGATGATCTAATAAGTGCTTTCCATCTTTAGCTATATTTTATTTCTGCCATTTATTTTCAGGTGAAGTCAGAAAAGGGAGGCATTTTTGATTATTTTTATTGTCTGGCAATAGTATACTAAGAGCTGAGATTTCAGTACTATCTCTGAAGTTTATCTTTCATTAAGATTAAGTAGGATTTATTGTTTACAGTGCATCAATGCCTAATTAAAACACATGGACTAAATAACATTATTAACAGAGCAAATACTACTGCTACTATCTCTGTTGTTTTCTGCATCATGCCAGCATCACTTCTGTTATATTTTGCTAATTCTACTGTCTTTCAGTCCAATGCAAGGCAAGTCAAAGAACTGAAACTAAAATGAATTAATTTTATTTATCCTTTATCTAAATTATCACTTTGACAAGAAAGGCCTTGCTTGCAGAAAAATGTTTGGACCGTGTTTGTATGTTACCTTTTAAACAAGTTTTTATAGAGTAAATTATTTGCTTGGAAGATTCTCTGAGGAGTAATGTCACAGAAAAAATATGTGCTTCTTCCCATAATGTTAAAAATTCATTTGACCTAGCACCAAGCTAACAGCCTTTTTTCCAAAGAGGTAACTGTCACCTGACCACACGAGAAGTTTGTAGTTAAAACATCATCAGAAGTTGTGTTTACTTAAATTCCGATTCTATATTTAGCCTTTCTTTACAAGACTTAATTCAGGAGTCAAGTATCTATATAAAGAAACAGCAAAAAAACCCAGGACAGAATGTATAGATTCTGAAGGCTTTTTTAGTGCTTGCTGCACTTATCTGCAGTTTCTAAGTTTTCACCAGAAAGGTTTTACCTTTTGCATTGCCAAAATAGTTTTCAGTTATACAAACATTTTGCGTCAGACAGTATATTTACAAACACATGAAATTGAGCTTGTATTAAAAGTTCAAAATCTAGAAGGACTATTTCAAAAGCTAACACTGAGCTTAAGAGGCTGGTATCAGGCACCAAGAACTTTTTAGGCTGCAGAAGGAAATGAGACCTTTGTCCAGCTCTGTCTTGCCTAACTTCAGATACTGATCAAAGCACCATAGGCTTCCTGTGAAATCGGTGGAAGGACATAGATACTTTAGGGCAGAAACCAGCTGACATGTTTTAGGCATGTTTTAGACACATTAATTTAAGTGCATTGCTGACCAGAAAAGGCGAGGTAGGAGTAGCTTCATCTTTTTGGGGAGCTAGCATTTGCAGAGAGATGTGAATGCAAAGGCTGTAATTACTACTATTCCCTGAAAATTTCCTTGCTGCCTAGATCCCACCTTAATGCACCTGGCTCACGTTGCATGCCTAACATTTTACATGCTGAAGATATTTAACCAGTTAATGGTAACTAAAATGAAACTCAGAATATTCTGAGAAAGAGAGTGTGAGACAAATATTAATTATCTCATATGAGTATGACTATTAGATGCACACAGATTTTGAATCAGTTGTCTAAATGAGGTCGGTGTATACTTGTTACGGTGATTTGTGTGGTTATTTTGGCAGTATAATGTGTGGAAATATTTAATGATGATATAACTTCTAAAGAAAACAGAAGCTGCTAAAGAACAAATATTTGTTTTATGCATTAATTATTTCTTTATTTTTCTTTAGGCAAAGGCAGTTCCTTCTATCTAGATTGTAAGAAGATTCATATAAAGAAAAGAAATAATTTCTCAAATAGTGTGATAGAGTAATGCTATCCTTTTCTTTCCCTTAGTAGTTGACAAGTAGTGTTTATATAAAAAAAAGTCTTGTTCTTTCATCTAGCTACTATGGTTGTTGACAGGAGGAACAGTGCTAATCAGAGAATAAACACAAAATTTTTTAACGCAAAAATTAAATGAAATAAGTAATATAAGACTAATGAAATTCAAATTACCACAGCCTGAGTCTGTGAAAACTAAAACTTTGATTGAGGCTAATCTAATAAATTTACTGAAATACAAAAAGTCTTTGAACCCTTTTTTAAGTGGGGGTCCAAGCCCGCAGCAATATTTGCTTATCCTTGCATGCTTTGACAGCAGTGGAAATTTTCAGAAGGTAAATTTGTCATTGGGACAATTCACTGCAAGCACAATTTGATGTGGTTTGCCAAAAATGCGCTCTGTATCATTTGCCATAGAAGCAGCTTATTTCCAACTATACTAATTATCAATATACTGCTCTCAGAGTTATTTCTTCAAATACCTTCACTGTATAACACCATTCAAGTTTCTGCACTTTACAAAGATAATATGACTTCTAGAGTGAAGAGAAAATATCAAATATCACCTTATACAAAAAATTCTCAGAAAATATTGCAGACTCAGACACATACAAATTTCACTTAAATCTGTTCTACATTCGTGTTAGTCTAATGATAACTACAGTGCTGCCTACCGTTTCTTCCCTTATGACCGTCAACAGCAGCTGTTGCAGCCAAACCGCTGAAATGAAAAAGAATCAGCACAAAATATATCCACATTTTCCAGAATATTAATTTAGGCTCTGTGCACCAAAAGAAAAATAAGAATACTAATTCATTAAAAGTAATAAGCAATGTTTGTCAGATATTTATTTGTCTAATAAGATGGTGACATTGATTCTGATTGTGTTTAAAGAATAGCCACAGGAGAAAAAATTAATATAAATATTTGAAATTAAAATTAAATTTATCATTAGCTCTTTATTTCTGTTCTAACTTTGTCTCCTGTGCTACAGTCTCCAGAACTTTCTTGTTTTATAATTTTTTTTTTTGTAAAATAGAAGCCACATAAAATTTAATTGAATAGCTCAGAAATACTGTACAGAGACAATCACAATTAATTTACTCAAGTAAAAAACATACTTCGCCAAATGCTTCAGGACACATATCCAACTGCACTGTCAGTCTGACTGGTTCCAGATAAGTTTTCTATTCAGTCATCCAGAGATGCAAGGTTAGAGTATAAATTATTGTAAAAATCCATCAAGGATATTTTTCAGTGTGTACACACACACACACACACACACACACACACAAAAATACATTTAATAATTAACACAAATTTATGACTGTCATAAAGAAGAAAAATTACTCTTTTTGTTTATTTGGCTTACATTTTGAAAAATAAATCTGCATTTTGTAAATTAAACAGTTCATAGAAATCTGTGGATAAGTACTTAGGTAGCTGATAGATCACAGACACCATATTTTTATGACTAAATTTACATACTGCTTGCAGTTCTGAGAAGGTCCTACCAGTTTTGCAGAGCTGAACACCTTATCATGTAACAAACATACAGTACTGTATGGGATTCCCAAGTGAGGCACTCTCTGATGCCATAGGCATGCTCAGAGGCACACAGGACAAGCAGAGCCCCCTGAGGCCAGCACAAGACACACTGACTGTGGACATGCTCACTCAAACAAAGCTTAGTTATGAGAATACACAGCTGCGTCCTGGGATCTTTTGTCCTCCTGTTAGCGAAAGCATAAGGACCTCCTAGAAGGTGGCTAGAGTGAAAGACGCATAGGAAAAAAGGGAAGTATTGTGAGGGTCAAAGGCTCAAAATTGGATCACAGAGACACCAAGCAGAGCATTCCAGGTAGTGGCCACTACTCCCTGGAGGCACTTAGGAGGTGGGGGATGCTCCAATCAGAGATGCAATTGAGTGAGTGGAAGCAGGAGATGAGGAGCGAGAGTAGATCCCAAAAATGCCAAAATCCCCAGAGAATTTTCTTTGCTGGTGACATGGATATCCTGCTTCGTCAGGGCTGGGAACTTGGTGCAGTCTTGGAGGAGGGCCATCTACTTGTTGACTTAGGTATCCCATATACTGCTTAGAAACGCAGTGAGTGTGAGTCAAATTCTCAGATTCCTAAATCTTCTCATTTGCTGTGTAAAAACTGTTAATTATTAACTTGGTATTTTGTTTCCTACTTCATGAACTACATACTTATGAGGCAATTGTCATTGTCCCCATACCTAAGTTCTTGTAAGGGAGCAAGATTATCTTTCCTTCTCATCTTCGACGCTGCATAGCCAGCTCCTATTTTCTGATTTTAAGATACTGTTGATTAGAACATGGGGCAAACAGTTACACCTATTCTCTCTTAAATGTGTTATGGATATTTATTTATGCACATATGTAATAAAATCTGGCAGCAGCACTTTTTAAAATATATTCATTACCTCTTAGAGTAAGAAACAAGAAACATTTTAGTTTTAGTCCGTTTTCTGTAAATGTTTAAAAACTAAAGCTTACAAAATTTCAAGCAACAAATAAGTATTAAAAGAAGTATGCTGTAGAAAGATACTATAAAATTGGAGAAAATAAAGGGATTTTAATAGATTACTTGAAAGCATATATAATTAATAATTTATCCGTTATTTGGTTCTACTTTGATACCTTGGTTTTTATACTCCCTGGCTTTTACATGAAATGCTGAGATTTTGATAACTGTAGTTAAACATCTTCTTAGCTCTTGAAATGTACTGCATAAAATTTACTTGCTAAGCACATTAAGCAAAATGTTGTAGATATTTTTTGTGGAAAGATACAATAATACAAAACATGCCTCGTCTCTACTGATGGAGAGATTCAAGGAAGAAATGGAAAACAAAATTATTATATAGTACAGAGATAAGTATGGTCCAGCTTTTTGAGCAGATGGGCTGAGTGTTGTATCTTAAAAATGTCAACAGATCACAGTCATAACTTGAGGGCAATTTGTTCTATTCACTCTTGCTCCTTCTCTGCTATTCAAAGGAGCTCACAGAATCCAAAACTATCAGTGGAGTCTCCTTCTAGGGATTCTTACAGTTAGTGATGCTACCAGGGAAGTTTAAAGATACCTGTTAGACTTTAATCTACTAATACTAATACTTTCTGTGTTATCAGCAGCTTTTTTCCAGGTTTTCAGCTCTAGATAGTGGTGTAGTAAGTTAAGGATCTGGCAAGAAATACTGAAAAATAAGGAGTTATCTTGCTTCTGTTTTCCTCTGTTTAGTGGGTTAGCAGCCAAGGCTGGGGGGGACGGTGGGATGGAGGAAGGAATATTGGTCAGAGTGCTTTGACATCCCATAGCATGAGATTGGTCTTGAAAACATGAAAAGCAGGGTTTGTTTTCAGAGGCAGTATAAGAGAGGCAGGACAGATTCAAATATTTTCATTTAAAGGAAATTGTGTAACTGAAATCTTTTTCGGACTGTAATCAAACATATTTTTGGGTTTTGATGCAGTAATCTTTGAGATTTTCTCTGTACGCCAGAAGTAGCACAGGAGTACATGCTGTTATTATCAGTTACGTATTAGTTAGCCATTTGTCCATAGATTACAGGTGACCTCTCTGTGAAGATTTAATTGCAAACATAAATAAAGTGAAAATTTTCCATGCAACTCTCTATTTTAAATGATTTATGGCCCAGTGTAAAAACTTTGTAATCAATAAATAGATTATTAATTATGAATTGCTTAATACATAAGTAGATTATTATTGTATAAGTTTGCAGAGCACTACTGTATTTATTGTACTCTTGTATAGTACTGTAGCTTGAGGTGATCAAAACCTGACAGAAATAATTGCTTACAAGTTGTGGAGGAGAATAATAAGGTAGATCTTCTTCTGACACAGTATATTGTGGGAAGTGGTTAAATGGTGTCCAGCTGGCCTTAGAACAGTGCATCCATCAGTCAACCTGATGGATGGGAAAGGATGGGTTAATGAAAGGGGACAGAAGAGGCAGGGAAGAATCAGGAAGCTCTTCCCTGTGGCTTTGGCTTAGGAAGAACCCTATCTGTGGATATAATGAGTGAAGGGCAAAAAATCTGTCACATTCTCAGCATCATGTGACTTATTATCATTATTATGGTTATTGTGTTACCTTATTATGGTTATTGTGATTAAATCTCATATGCGAGAAAAGAGAAAGAAGCCTGAGAAGGCTTAAGCAGGACTGGAGGTGAGGTATAGTTTAGAGCAAGAACACAACTGTTTGAAAAATTGAATGGACTGCTAACATTTCATGAACTGCTCACATGAGTGTTGCAATCCCAAAGTTGACTCATGATAGAGATAAAATTGTAGGACAATTAGTTTGGTAGAAAAGTAATAAAGGAACAGAAAGAGTTTCAAATGGATGAGTTCCTAACGGCTTGACAAGTCAGTAACTTTTTTTTTGTTGACTATAGGATTGTGTTTCATGACTTAGTCTTTAATTCAGACAAAATTTTGTCTTTCAGAGAGGTGCGAACATAAATCAAGTACGACCAGATTTGCCCATGTGGGAGATAAGTGTGAAAAACATTAGTAAGGTCATTAACTGTATCCAGTTTTAGGTTCAGGTCTTCCAAAGGGATTTTCACTCCTGGGAAGAGCTTGAGAAAGCTCTACCCGGAGGCTTCGGAAGTCTGGAAAACCTGCCTTAAATTTTAAGAGGCTAAAGATGCAGTATATTTAAAGAAGGTGAAATGTTAACTCGATAATGATTGATAGGTACCTGCTGCCTGAAAAGTTTTCTTAGATGCAAGAAAATCCATTAGCTGAACGTAAAGTGACATCTCAGACTAGAAAAGGGTAGAAGTTTTGTTCTAGAATTGGGGAACTTTACATCAAATGACTCTAAATCACAATTGAATATTTTTCAGAAGCTTATTTTTCAACTCAAATGCAATTTATGGTCTTGATGTAAGAAATCTTCTGGTCTTTGTAATCTGGGAGACCATATGGGCTGATAAGAATAATTCCTTTAGAATTTAATTTATGAACTAACTAAAGGCCAAGTGGAGGATAAAATCTATACAGAAAGCCATACCCTCAAAGATTTGAGACAAAGGGAGGTAAGGAAAGCTTATGTTTGGCTCTTGTGAACATAATATTCTTCCAATTTTATTGTTTTGTCTATATAGAACAACTGGTATGTATTTATCAACAATAACATGAAAAAGCAGCAATATTAATTGGGCACAAGCAAATGAACATTATTTCACTTTTGAAGCAAGCTTTCTGAATTAATTTTAACCATTCATCTTGCTAATAAAACATTATACACAATGACGTTATTTAATTTTTTTCCTTAGACATTTGTTTTGTATTATGTTCTTCTTTCCCAGTGAACCAGATTACTGAGTTTCAGAAAATTTTCCTTTTCTTTTGACATCCATTAGTAACGCATTTTGCAGCTGCAATCAGTCAAGAAGCAGTATTTTAATTCAAGCAAATTTTCCATAGCAGGCATTCCAAGTAATACTGATTTTAGCATTAATTTTGTTTTAAAACAAGCCTTAAAGGCTTAGCTATCTTACCTGAGAATATAATTTTAAATCTAGTTTATTACTTAAATATGTACTACTGTATATTTTGTATGTATTCCATGCCTTATGTTCAATTTTAGCAGTCCAAATGAGTGGAGGGTGGGTATGATTTCTGTGCATTTTAAGAAGCTTGCCCAGATGGTAGGTATTGCTGATTCATCACTCCAGCCACAGGTAGCTGTTTTCTATGGTCCTCATAAAAATATTTATGATGATTCTCATCAATTTATCTGTATGCTTATCAATTCATCTGATAAATACTGAGACTAAATGGACTGATGGGTTAAGTGATATATATTTTTCAGAAAATATTCATATTTCAATCAACAGTTTTCATTACACTCCATATTAATCTGTCAAAATCGTTCCAATTCTAAGAGTTTTGTTGTTAATGCACAGTGAGCACACCTCATCATTTAGTTTCCATTCCCATGTATTAGATCTTGTTACTCTTTTTCCTAAGTCAAGAAGGTACCTATTAGGAAATTTATTTCCCATCTGATAAGCTAAATAGACCCTATTAATCGGGTCTTTGTTAAGTGACATGTTCCCAGTGGTTGAACCATACCTATCTGTACTTCCTGGAGTTCAATCATAAGACCCAGACATGATCTTCAGAGGCAGTTGCAATATAACTTTATATTATGGAGGTAATATGGAGCAATAATGGAGGTAATACAGCTTCTGTAATTAATTCAATTTCCTCAGTTCCTTATTTATACATTCAAGGATTATATTAGCCGCTTTGTTCAGATTCTTTCTTGAAAATTGAAGCTACCACTTTTCAGTGTGGAGGCTTCCATCCTAATGATACGGCTTACCTGGTTTTTCCTAGCTGTTAAGATTTACATTCAGCTGTGCTGCAACGTGATTTTTGAAGTTATCCCTTTCCTTTAGCCATTCAGTCGGTGTCATCCTGACAAGTTTCATGCTTACTTAGAGATATGGAAATATCAAAGTGTAAATCATAGAATCATAGAATAGTTTGGGTTGGAAGGACTTTTGAAGGTCATCTAGTCCACATCTTCAACTAGATCAGGTTGCTCAGAGCCCCGTCCAACCTGACTTTGAATGTTCCCAGGGATGGGGCATCCACCACCTCTCTGGGCAACCTGTTCCAGTGTTTCACCACCCTCATTGTAAAAAATTTCTTCCTTTTATCTAGTCTGAATTTACCCTCTTTTAGTTTAAAACCATTCCCCCTTGTCCTATCGCTACAGGCTCTACTAAAAAGTCTGTCCCCATCTTTCTTATAAGCCCCCTTTAAGTATTGAAAAGCCACAATATGGTCTCCCCAAAGCCTTCTCTTCTCCAGGCTGAACAACCCCAACTCTTTCAGCCTGTCTTCACAGGAGAGGCGTTCCATCCCCCTGATCATTTTTGTGGCCCTCCTCTGGACCTACTCCAACAGATCCATGTCTTTCTTGTGCTGAGGGCTCCAGAGCTGGACGCAGTACTGCAGGTGGGGTCTCACCAGAGCAGAGCAGAGGGGCAGAATCACCTCCCTACACCTGCTGGCCACACTTCTTTTGATGCAGCCCAGGATATGGTTGGCTTTCTGGGCTGTGAGCGCACATTGTTGGATCATGTCCAGCTTTTCATCCACATAAATAACTAGTGGCACAACACCCCCAGTGCTTCAGGATTTTGAAAATCACTGTTCACCTTGCTCTTTTTGTAACCTTTTTGAAGCTACTGGGTACAAACTTATAAACTCTGTATCATTTAAAAATGTAAATCAATCATTACTAAAATTAGAGATTTCCTTAGCTACTGATGGAATAGGAAATATTTATGACCATCACCACCTAATATCAATATATCATCCGGCTCCCTTCCAAACCACAGGAGAGCAATATTTACAGAGCATTTCTGTCTGTCACCTGAAAATTTTCCATTTCATAACAGACTCTCATAATTGTTAGAATTCCTGTGCTCTTAATATACTTGCAGAAATATTTCATACATTTTTTGTTCTCATCTCATCTGACAAGGGATTTTCCTTATACATTTTTGCTTCCATCACTAGATTTCTGTTAACTTCTAGCTTCATATTAATTATTCTCAGCTTCCTCTCTTTTCCGCTTCTTATATTTGTGTTAACTGCTTTCACTTACTGCTGAAGTAGAGGATAGCTGCTAAAATGTTCCGAAGAGTACTTGATCAGAATTTCCACTTTTCAGTTCACATTTTTTTCGTTCATTTGGATCCTGATTTGGATTTGTTTTCAGCTTTGGGGCACAAATTACTTTAAAGCCCGGTGTATGTATATTATAGGCTTGGACTTGACTGTGAATTATATAACAATTACAAAGTAATTGTGATCATTTGCACCTAGGATGTTACTAAGTTTTAGTTATGTGACCGGCTCCTCATTCTCTCAGAATGATGTCTGTAAAGATTGTTTTGTGTTGATGAACTTTTTTTTTTTCACTATTGACAGCAATCTTTCTAAAAAATTCTAGGGACATTTTGGCATTGATAGCCTGAGACTTCCAGTATGTGTGGCATATATGCTTATACTAATGTCTACCCATCATGAAAAAGCTTTTCTTTTGTTACCCTATAGATGAGTCTTAATGCATTTGTCATTTACTTAGCTAGTGTGACTAGATGCTTTGTAGCTAGTCTGAAGCTCAACAACCATAATCGGGAAGTGGTACAGCTGATTGATCCCATATCACATGACACAAAGTATGTGATGTTCATGGGTGGCTGGGAACTTATAGCAAGCTTGTAGTCTGTCCTTTGGTTTTATATGTTAAAACATTGATTTAAAAACATTTGAGATAATTTCACTGAAAATTCTTTGGTGAACAGAAGGTAGGTAAGAGAACTAAAGGGAACTCCTTTAGTAAATTGAATTATCTGATTCCCATCTAGTGACATGAATTGTACAAAGAAATGAGTCTTTTTAGAGATGGTGTATTTATGTTCTATAAATCCACACCTAGACAAAAGTTCACTTCCAAAATGTGATCAATAATGTCTTCAAGATTAGTCATTAGTTCTTAGTGTTCTGAAATCATCTATAACCTGCAAAGGTGTTGTGTGGCAGTGTCATTAATTCTGATATGTGTCATTACCAGTAGTAGAAGCCCATCAGGCAATAATTATATCTTGTATTTTGACTTTAGAAGGCAGTATGACATCCAGTAGTTATCTATTTCTTGCAGATTTTTTTTTTTTTTTAAGTTTTCGTTACATTCTATCAACAGAGATCATCAAAGACCATATCTATCTCTATGGACGTGTTTGTTTGTCTTGCTGTTTGGGCTGGGTAACCATTAAAACAAATACGTCCTGTAGTTTACTTCATTCCAGCGAGCAAGATATGGTTACATTCTTGGGCAGTTTTCTTCATTGACGTCTTGGAAAACCTCTTCTGACCATTTAAAGACTTTCAAAAGATCTTGCCTATACTTTTCAACTAGTGAGAAAACCAGCCCCTTCTTTGAAATTAAACTTGGTGGATTAAAATGCAACTGCAAGCAACATTTGAATCTCCAAAACTTTGTTCCTTTGCACAATTATTACTTAAAGCTGTCTTCTTATAGCCATAATAATATCTGGCAGACATTTTGCAAGATTGAAGTTCCTAGTGGTTTACTACTCACTACAGGACATATAGATGAAGTGTCCCTTAGGTCACTTTCTTACTTACTTCCCTAGTATTTGCACACTTTCAGGTCAAACAGCCTATTTTTCTCTTTTTTCCTTTAGGCTCCTGTCTACTCAGGAAAAAAACCAACAAAGCAACAACCCACCAACCTTTGCATGCCCTTAATGTGAAAAAGAATCCTTTTTTGAGAAAGAAAGAACAAAGACCTTTAAAAACTAATATGTAATGTTTGTACCCTGTGGGGAAAAGTGCAAAGGTGATTCCATTTAAACGTTTTCCAAATGAATGAGATCATGTAATAAAACTTACTAGAACACATAAATTCTTAGTGTATAAAGAGCTCAGCCAAGCAGGGCTGTGGTCACATTTCTCTGAGGCACATTCAATGTTGCAGTCTATAAAACAGTTCTTTGTAGCTGAATTCATCCATTTACTAAATATGCTTACTCTGACTTAATGTCTTATTTCTGATTTGGGGAAAGCTATGTTACAGTCTTTGTTCGGATAAGAATCCTTTGCTTCTTCTTCGTTGGGTTGTGCTGCTAATTAATGTCTTACTTTCAAAAATGTATAAAGGTTCTCAAAGGAGATCATATATCCTCAAATAGAGCATAAGGTGAAAGGCACTAGCATTGAGTTCACTCCCTTACACTGCAGTTAAGGATGCAAGTAGATACTTTTGAGAGGTCTACAAAATACTGCTTACTACAAAACACTTTGTTTGTTTTGGTTTTTTTTTTTCCTTTTCTTTTTACACTTAAAAACCCGAGACCTATAGTGTGAGATTTCAGGAAAAGGGAAGGAATGACCAAGAGCTTTACCAGTATCTTATATTTTTGCAAGAGGAGTAACACCCATAGGTAAGAATGCCAAATAACCTTAAAAAGCAGACCATACTTTATACTCCAGAGAAAGACAAAAAATCAGTCCCTGCCAATCCGACATAGCTAAAATTCATTCTTGACCTCAATTGCATCAATCAGTCTATCCATGAAAGGGTAAGGAAGACGCAACAATAAGCAGCTGAGATTTTTTTCATACCATCTGGAGCATGCTTGTCCTCCTCTCAAAAATCTGTTGCTAGATAGAGCCAAATTCTCACACATCAGTGAAAACTAAAGTCTAGCAAACCTAAAATCAAATCATGCTTCTGGAAAAATAAGAATGTACATGTGAGCACTGAAAGTCACAAAGCACAGGACTTGTTAAATAAGATGGTGGAACAGGCAGGATCCAAGCCTTGTTTTTCAACATTTCCTTATATGTGATATTTAAACAGACTTCTATGTGCTCGTACCTCAAGCTTATATTTCTCTATCATGGTCAGGTAATACTGTGTTTAAATTTACTGTTTCTGTTTTAAAACAATGTTGGTTTCATGTCTCTGCTACCATTTGGAATGCAATCCCAGAAAAGTACTTCATAGATTATTGGACACCTTTTCAGTTTTTAGTCTTAGTTTATTCATGACGGATTTGTATCTATCTCATCTTGTTATAGCATTATCCTGTAGCTGAAGTTGTTCTTTTCTCTCCATGTTTGTCCCTAATTACATACATAAAGTCATAATATTCCCTCTTGACTTTCATTTTGCATAGCTAGAGAAGCCAACCTATTTTAGTATTACTTTTTAGTGAAATTCTCCATTTTCCTAGTCATTGCAGTAGGTCTTCTATGTGATTTACTTTTTTGTGAAGATAAGTGACCAAAAGTGTACAAGGTAGTGTAAACAGAGTCTTACAGTGCGTCCTACAATGATACCAATACTTCTTTCTGTTGCTGAAAGTAAGTTTTTGATTGGTCCTAGAATCACAACTGCCTTTTTCACTATATCACACCTTTGTATTATACTAAGTCATGCTGTGATTGTCCACTGCATGTATCCTGCATTTGGTTTAGAAACACCTCCCTTGCCTCCTTTAACAGCTTCAGTCAAGGACCACATATGTTGCAGAAGAAGTTTTTGCATTTAAGCAAGATTCTATTTTTTAATATTAAATTTTCCTGTTTCTGTTATTGTGTTTGATTCTATATGCCTGGAAACTCTCAAATTCAGCTGATGGACATGAATGGTTCTGGGCTTCATATTTCTGTGTTTAATTTCTGCTATACACTATATAACTATAAAACAACACTCGTGCAGCCAACTTTTAGGAGTAAAACAAACCAAAACTGTACTTCAAAGATTCAGTTCAGGTTGGTTGTAAAATTAGGTTTTTCGTTGTTTTTTTTTTTCTGTTCCTAAGAATGGATGTTGTAGATTTCCATTTCAGAATCTTTAGGATTCAGGTTTTCTACTTTTTCTCTGTAACTAAAAGGACTAGAAACTTATCTTATAAAAAAATTATGTATTTGCTTTTTAAATGAGAGCGCTGAGATTCCTTTTTTCTAGTTAATGTGTAGATCATCTAAGTAACATTCAGCTTGCATGAATTTTCATAAGCAGCAGCGAATCCATCAGTTAATGGAGGGTAAAGCATGGTCAAGTACACAGAACTCACCATCTGCTACTTTTGTGGCAAAAAGATTTACTAGATATCCTATTGGAAAGCAAACATATTATTTAGAGAAAATAGAACAACTATTTTGGATTTATAGTTGCTACTTATAACTGTGCACCTAGTTTAATGGTATAGACTATGATGTATAACGGTAATGTAACAGTCTGGTTCCTTGTGCCTGTTGAAGCACCACCTTTGTATTTTCTTTTTCCACCCTATTGACTTTTTTGTGATATAAGTGAGGGCATACAGGTCAGAGATTCGAGTACCTCAGTGTCCTGTCTCTGACAGTGGTGAGCAACAAAGGTTTAGGGAGGAATATGAACAGCAGTGAAAGTGTAGAACATCTTAGCTGCTGAGAAATTGAAGTTCAGGGACTTCTTGAGGCATTGTTACAGCTGGATTGTCTCTGGTAGCCTTGTCCTCCCATTTTTTAATAGTTTTCTTAATCCAGTTAGTCTTTTGGCATCCACAGGCTACTATTGCAACACGTGAATTGCGTCCTTTATGGAAAAAAGTGTTTCCTTTTTGTTTGTTTTAAAATCTGTAATCTTGCAGTTTCATTAGGTACATGCAGTTTTGTGAGATACAGTGAATGAGTAATTGTTTCCTGTTTATCTTTTCATTTTTCATACATGATTTTATGAACTGACATCTTCTTCCATCAGCCTTCCCTGTTTCTTTTCAACATTTCAAAGCACTATTTCTATGCTTTTGACCATTATTGACTACTAAGCTGATATTTCAGAAACGCCCAGAAATGTCCACAATGCCTCTGTTTTTTGAGTAGATAATAGCTAATTTATGGTCTTTTACAAGTTAAGTCTGGTTAAGTTTATTTTTTCCCTTTTATGTTTTTTATCATTTAATATTATCTGCCAGCTTATTAACCAATCATTATTGTAAGATCCTTTGACTAATTCTTAGCAGCCAGTTTTCATTGTATTCTAAATAACTGTGAAAACCATCATGTCAGTATTTGAGTCTGTTTAGAAGTCATCTATAAATATACTGAATATTATCAGCATACATCTTTTGTGCCCATGACGGAGAAACAGGAAACTTGGAACTCAGGTATGTATTTTTACAATTCTACAGCCATTATTACCCATCCAAACTTCCCAAGTTCACATGGTGGATTAGTTTGTCATAAGTGATCTAATACACATTTGCTCAAAGAAAAGTAATCTTTCTCTGATTCTGCTTTCTTGAATGCTTCCCTTTTCTGTTGCCTTTAAAGACCCTTTTTCTGAGTATTGAGTCTGTCCGGTAACCTTCCCCCCACCCTACAACCACTGGCTCTAAGGATTGTATAAACCCCAGGTCTTTTTAATGTGTAATGTGATGGAAGGAGAGAGAAAGGTAGAGAAGCACAGAGTTTTCCTTTTTCTAAGTGCTTCCTTCTTCCTTCAAATGTGGTCCACAGATACCCAGTCCCTGGAAGTATAAGTGCTTCTTTGAGGTCCACTACGCTTAGTACTTACTGTACGTACTCAACCACCTTTGTCTACTTTAATAGCCTAATTCAACTTCTACTGAGAACAACAGAAAGTCTCCCACTGACTTCACAAGGAGGTGGATCAGACCCTGTTTGTTAATTCTTTTGGAGTCTATTACCTTTCTTCAACTTTATTCACTAGTTTGGCGATTTCAAATATCCAAAAGGAATTCCAGCTTAATTTGCCTAGCTGCTGTATCTTAGATTTACACAGCTTTAAAAGTTAGTGAAAACATGTAGTGGGATGAAGTAGGATATGTAGTGTGAATCTTCAAAACTATGGCATGTAAACCTGCCAAATTCCATCTCCTAAATCCAGCTTCAATTCCTAGTAAAATAATAAGAAAGAATTTAGAGAAAGAGATCTGAAAATCTGTACGGGCCCTAAAACCAATTGTTATTTTGAAAGTAGGAAGAAAGAATATTGCTTAACAAAATATTTTATTTGACAAAATTGTGTAAGAGGATAAAGAGGATGCATAGTTTACTGTGCTCTGCAGAAGAGTTCAATGCAATCTCTTAAGTTGTTTTACTTCAATTCAAATCACCTGGGCATAAGCACAATTGCATGTATTGAAAAGAGATAGAATGACACCATACAATAAGTTAGGGTAAATGGTGATGTTCAGGATGGGAGACTAGTGAGTAACACATGGATTTGTGTAATCTGATCACATGCTACATTTTTATTAAAGTATCTAGAGATTAATATTACATTAATTAAATATTTTGATGATGCTAAATGAGACTTCTTGCTAACACTGGAGTTGAAAAAAAAGGGTAAAATGGCATGAGCCCTAGAAAAATACCATCTATAGTGAAACGAATATGATGAAATATGGCTTTAAAAATGCAAGTGACTATCTCTGTGCAGGAAGATAATGAAGTGCGTGCCTAACTTTGAACATGAGAGTCACCAATTAGCCTGCTCAGAATGCAGTTTAGATGACATGTTGTCTTTGATAGCTTAAGAATTTTTTGGTCCATTCTCATCTGTCCCATATCCTGTCTCACACATTCCTACCTCTAAAGACACAATTTACCATCCCTTTGGGCAGATGTGCTGCAAGTGCTCATTCATAACTCCTTCAAGGCACACAGTGCATCCTTGAGCAATGTGTTGGAGACTTCTTATGGCATTTTAGGTATTGAATAAATGAACAGCAGTTGAGTCAAACTAAAAGCATAGATACTGGGAACCCTGTACTTTTTGTGCTCCCATTAGGGGTTCTGCTGGGCCATAGCTTTGTGTTCTATTATTTAGTATTAGTATTTGATTATGATAGCAGAGGTCAGAGATAATGTGTTAGTCCACTTTTACATTACTCGACTTCTATTTATTGTAGTGAAATTACACTATAAAAGAAACAGAATTGGTTTTACATTGTTCTTCCTCACACATCTTAACTTTATAGTAGCTACTAAAAATCTATGACCTAAATTTTGATTTTTTGGTTGCTTAGGGATAATTTGTTAGTTATGCTTCTGTACAGCATATATAGTTTTTTTCTTTTTTTTTACCTTTTAAAAAAAATGTTTGGATTAGATATACCACCCAATTACAAACTGAATTTTTACTCATTGTTCAGACTTCTATTTTTACCCTCAATGCCCTTAAACACCTACACCAACTGCCTTTGAAGGCTATGTAATTAGGTCCCATAGGCAGCTTGAGCTTTTGTTTGAAGCTTCATTTAGGAGAAAATCCCTTGTGTACAATTGTTTTTTTTTACTTCATTTGCCAGGCTGAATTACAAACTGCTATACATATATAATGCTTACACAGCTAAAATAGGTATCTTACCTTCTCCTGTTCCTCGTCTTTTTTTTTTTCCTTTGACTAACGACAGACTCTTAATATTTATACCTCTCAAGTAAATGTGGCAAAATGGTCATTCTTTGCTGAATTATTATTTCTGGGAAGTAAAATTTTAAATGAGATAACACTGTAAATTAATTAGTTCATCATGCTTTATGCTTGGTAAGGTATCCATGTAACCTCTGGTTTGAATGTGGATATTCCTACACAAATGAAAACATTGCTTAAAAAGAAAAGTATTATTATATCTTTTGTCTCACATTTTTTGGTTGCAGAGTGATTTTTTTCACTTGACAAGTCCCAGTACAAAGGAGAAAAGACATTAAGCATAATTTGTGAAGACATTTTACTTTGCTCACATTATTTTTGAATAGCTGAATGGTTGAATAGGCTTTTTATCTGAGGCACAAGTATGTTAAATTACAATATTAATGTAATATAGTATAGAATGTAGTAAAGCATAGTATAGCACACAGAATAATATTCCATTACCAAAAAGGTAGGGTTTTTCCCTTAACAGTAGAGGAAGAGGAATCAAGTTTTTACTATTTTGGTTTTTTTTTTTCCCTGTAAATTGCTTTACAGTGAATTAACACTCTTAGTAACTTGGAAGAACAAAATGTAGAAGCTAAAATTTTAGCTGAAGTTGATGTTATTTCAGGATGAATAGCTGACTAAAATTGCAGTGAGCTGCGAAAGCACAGTTGAGAATGTTGAGAATGATCAGAATGCAAAATATTTCAGATTTCGTTGTACTGTAACTACAGTTACAATACTAATTGGGAGTGATGGGTTATTTGAACAGCTAATCTGGATATACTGTATTTAAATTGGACAGTATTTTCTTTACTGAAACATCTTTTTCTCTCTGAATGAAATTGAATTATATTACTGCAATGTTCATGTAACATATTTGAAGTTCAACATTGAGTCACGTACCTGTTCCCAATAAATGACTTATGGACCACTATACATGCTGCAAACGTTACTAGAAATAGTGTCTTCATTTGTCTTTAAAGAAATAATTTGTTCTTAAAATATTCCTTTTTCTTTTTTTAGCGTTCTTATAAAAGTCTTTATTTTCCAACAGTTTTATTTAATTTTGACATAAGGATTTTTTTGATGGGCTCTAAATAGATATTATTCTGGCTTCCATAGCTTTTTATGACAAAGGTTAAAACTTACATTTTTCTATTCTGATTTTAACATTAAGAAAGGACTATTACGGAGTTTTAATTTTCATTGTGGCTTTACATTCCCATAAAAATGTGAATTGCCTTTGAAGCATAATATCTTTTTTTTTACTGTGAAAGTCTACAGACAAATAATATTGGGGTATATTTTGACTAAGGATGGGAAAAGGAAGGTTTACCTAAGCTGTTTCCCAGGTTTCTGAGCATTTGCCCTTCTGATCCTTACACCTGGTGGGTGTAAAAGTAGCTGCTTAAATAACTTCCCATTTTCTCTTTCAAAAGCTAAATAAATATTTAAATTTGGATTCTGAGGCCTATGTAAGAACGCAGATATCAAGTTTCAATAAAGTCCTTTTGGAACTAGAGTAGTACCATAATTTCCTAGCATGAGAGTGTGTTGAAATTAGGAATAATATGCTGCAATCTGATTGAAGTGTGAAAAGTAAGTGGAAGGTTAAAAATTTAAAACCTTTGATCTAAGTGATTTGGCTTGGTGTACATTATATATGATAACAAAATTAGTCTTTCTTCTTAACAGCATCACACATAGGAAGTGTGCAAATCATTTGCATTTGTTTTCCTTAGCAGGATTGCAAGATATCTCTTCTTACTAAATAACTTGAATAGAGAAAAAAAGGTGACTGAAGATGCTTATTAAGGAGCAGATATAGCAAATCAGATAAGGGGCAATAGCTAATGTTTGATACAGCTGTGAGTGCTATCAGATGTAATCTCAGTAAATAAAAATTACAGGTGGTAATGCAAAAATGATTGCTTAATGACCATGTGTGGCTTCCAAGTGCCTACTTAAGCATTGCTTGTTTAGGGGACATGCTTTTCTTGACTCACTAGCTGAGAACCTCTTAGGAAGTGCAGAAGTTCAGATCTCATAATAAAGCAACACAGATTCTACTGAAATGGAATTAACTCACACAGGAACCCCTTCTCTGCTGCAGTGTTTAACCATGTGTATTTAACACAGCCCTGCATTTTGACCTTGTGATCGTGAGCCAGTCAGTCTGTCAGCTCACATTAATGCTTAAACTCCGTAAAATTTCTTAATGAAGGCATTCAAGTTCTGGAACAGACCCTTTTAGGGAATGGGGCTTTCAAGACCAACTGCAAAAGATACCTACTCAAGTCAGTAGGTAATGAGCGGTGCCTGAATGTCTCTCAGAAGAAGAATTAGTTTGTATTTCACTAGCAGTTACTTAGTTAAGAAAATTGTTATACTCGATAGCATTTAAATAGAGCTTTCGTATATTGGCTGGAAGTGTTCTGTCAGAGTGGCTGTTGTATTTGGGATAACAATGTAATACTTCAGCGTACTATTTAAAAACACATATTGGCAAGAAAATTTCACATTATCTAAAACCATTGACTTTTAAAGTTTATTTCTCTGTTTTGCTTTGGCAGATCAGTTTAATAAAACAGAAAAAAAAAGTATCTTCTATGTTTAACAAAAATCTAGAATTTCCCATAAAACTTTGATGAAATGGGCTTCACTTAGTTTTATCTAAACTGGTATCAATAAATAGTCACAGTAATCTGGATTGTTTCATGAGGCACCAATACACCTTAGAAATACGTATTTTTCTCAGTGTTCACAGCAATATGCCCTCACAGCCCAGAAAGCCAACGGTATCCTGGGCTGCATCAAAAGAAATGCAGTTGAGGGAGGTGATTCTCCCCCTCTACTCCACTCTCATGAGACCCCACCTGGAGTACTGTGTTCAGCTCTGGGGTCCCCAGCATAAGAAAGACATGGACCTGCTCGAGCAGGTCCAGAGGAGGGCCAGAAAGATGATCAGGAGTCTGGAGCACCTGCCCTATGAGGACAGGCTGAAAGAGTTGGGCCTGGAGAAGAGAAGGCTCCAGGGAGACTTTATTGCGGCCTTCCAGTACCTAAAGGGGGCCTACAAGAAAGCTGGAGAGGGACTTTTTGCAAGGGCACATAGTGATACGACAAGGGGTAATGGTTTTAAACTGAAAGAGGAAAAAATTCTTTACTGTGAGGGTGATGAGACATTGGACCAGGTTGCCCAGAGAAGTTGTGGATGCCCCATCCCTGGAAGTGTTCAAGGCTAGGTTGGATGGGGCTTTGAGCAACCTGATCTAGTGGAAGGTGTCCCTGCCCATGGCCGGGGGGTTGGAAGTAGGTGATATTTAACGTCCCTTCCAACCCAAACCATTCTATGATTCTATGATTCACTTTGTATGTCATTTAAAGCTCTGTAACATATCCAGAAGAGTAATTTTGCCTAAATTAAATGGAATCATTCTTATATTTGTAGACAGAGCCTTGAGGTGTTCATAATTCAAGGTTAGAAACTGAAAAATTGAGCGAATAATGCAAAATAATTTTATTAAATATCAACTTAAAAATCAGAACCCTCCAGGAGCACTTAACAATACTTAGTTTCTTTTCAGTTTACAAAATATTTTTAGGCTTAAGGCCATTTCCTAGTAAAATTTTATGAATGTTTGATAAAAAGATGTAACAGAATATTTGCCTGCTCAGAAGTAATGTAGTCTTGTTAATATGGACTAAAAAGATATATTTTATGTTTTAAAACATTTACTCAAGATACATCTATCCTATAAAAGCTTTTCATTAGTCCTTCAGTGTTTTCTGACATTTAAATTATTCTATGAAACCACTTATTAAAATAAAGTCAAAGCTCTCTGAGTTCTTTTGAAAAAATTCTTTGAGACTGTTTTGGAAAATAAGCCAAAACCAGCTGAGGCATTATCAAAGAAAAAGGCATTGCTGTCAGATCCTGCTTTAAACCTGGCAAGGTCTGAGTCAATCCTCTTTTTGTCTGAAAGTTCACATTGGACATTTGGAGGGCAATGTCGTCATCCTGGCTGTCAGTTATTGAGAGAGAGAGAGAAAAGAACATTCGTGCCAGATGGTCTCATCCTTTTTATCAAATATGTAACGGTGATAGACAGCATGTGAGTTAGGCAGCAAGAAGAGAAACGAGATGGAGGAAAGAATATAGATGTCAAACAGATATTTCAAGTCTTCTTTCTTGCAGAATAATGGAATAGATATCAATGCGGGGCAGGAATCCTTTGCATCTGAGGAAGCAATGTAGATGTTAATTCTAGGTTTTACAGCACACAAAGATGCAACACTAGGATAATAGTGATGAAAAACACACTATATTTTCTCAACTCTAGTTCTTGTTCTACAAGAGGTTTTATGCTTTTCTAAGACTCTAATTAATCTTGAAAGATTTAAGAGAAATTTTATCATTTTTATGTTGTCAGTATGCTCAGACTAGTTTTTCTTTGTTAGCCTGAGGACTGTTGATGTTTTGAAATGCTAACTTTTCTGAGATATTACATATCTAATACTGAGAGAGTAATTCAGAAAATGAAATACACTGATTTTGAAAGCTTTTATGATTAACTTTTTTGGTAAAATAATCCTATATCCTGATTCTTTGCTCTGATGTTGCACCAGGTCTTTCAGCTAACAGAACAGCTGCCCCAACCTTTTAGTGGAACTTTATTAAAATAAGAAAATCTGTGACACTGTTTAGCATGCCACATTTTCTTCATCCTGTAGGACAGGAATTTGATTATTCAGTTCTTGCAGAGTACTGTACGGATTCAAATCGTGTCCTGGGCTGCATCAAAAGAAGCGTGGCCAGCAAGTCGAGGGAGGTGATTCTTCCCCTCCACTCTGCTCTGGTGAGACTCCACCTGGAGTACTACATCCAGTTCTGGGCTCCCCAGTACAAGAAAGACATGGACCTGCTGGGGTGGGTTCAGAAGAAGGCCATGAAAATGATCAGGGGGATGGAACACCTCTCCTGTAAAGAAATGCTGAGAGAGTTGGGATTGTTCAGCCTGGAGAAGTGAAGGCTCCGGGGAAACCTTATTGCAGTGTATAAAGGGGCTAATAAGAAAGATGGAGAAAGACTTTTTACCAGGGCCTGTAGTGACAGGACAAGGGCAATGGTTTTAAACTACAAGAGGGTAGATGTAGATTGGTAGGTGTAGATTTTTTATGATGAGGGTGGTGAGACAAAGGAACAGGTTGCCCAGAGAAGTTGTGGATACTCCATCCCTGGAAGTGTTCAAGGCTAGGTTGGATGGGGCTTTGCGCAACCTCATCTAGTGAAAGATGTCCCTGCCCACGGCAGCAGGGTGGACTAGATGATCTTTAAAGACCCCTTCCGACCCAAAGCATTCTATTGTTCTATGCAATAGTGTCTGTCCTGGTAGTAACTCAGCAGCCTGTGGATTTCTTCTTACTCAGTGAAAACACCATCAAAAGGAGACCAAGATGCAGAACGGTCCTATTAAACAGATTATTTTGATATTGTTTCAATGTATTTGGACTTCTCATGTCATGACAAGTTATACAAGCATTGGCAGAGTATTAGCAATAGACAAACTGTTAAACATCATCCAGATCAGGTAAGACTACATGTAGTGTTACTTGTTTAGTTTCAGGTCAATGTGCTATTGGTCTCAATTCATGATGCAACAGCTGCATCACACATACCCCACCTATACCATAACAGTCCTAAAGTTAGTGACAGGTTTTTATTCATATTCTGATCCTAGTAAAACTTGTTTTCTGTTACTTATTTCATAGCTTAGAGCAGGGCTTTCTTATTTTCCTATTCCTATATTTCCTATTTCTCTACATGATTGGTTTGTCTTTGTGGGGTTTTTTGGTTGGGGTAGTGCTTTTGGTATTCTTCATTTTGGATTCATCTCAATTGGCTTTAGAAGTCTACAGTGTAGAAGTCTGTATCTTAGTTGTCTAGTCTTCCTTCACAGTAAATGGAGACAAATAAGCACTTCTAGGGAACAGTTCATCTCTTCCCATGATAGACATCTAAAATTTCTTAGACTCTACAAGTGCCATTTATTTTTAGTGACTCTAACGGAGTGACTGGTGACTTAGGGAGCTTGCTCTGGAGTGCCTAAACTGCTGTTTTCTCAAACTAGGTGAGATCACCCAGTCCCTTGGATCTGAGGTTTGTTGTTCCATTTGTTTTAAAGAAAATTTAAAATAAAAAAATGTTTTGTTTTAAATAAAAACGTAAAAAAGGCAGATGTTCTATTGAAAACCACACTGCTAGTGTCTTTAGGCTGCCTTTTTTCTGGATTTACGTTTGAGTCTTAATGATGACAATGATGATTGCCAGTTTGAACATCTTAACATGTAATGTTCAGTATCAGAAAGGCAAAAGTTTCAATTTCATTTAGTATTTTTTGAAACTTCCATATATAAATGAATGATTCTTCTGATTTTTCACAAAGCATTGTCCATAAGATACTCAATGCCTTCTTTGCCTCAGTCTTTAATAGTAAGACCACTTGTTCTCCAGGTACCCAGCCCCCTGAGGTGGAAGACAGTGATGAGGAGCAGAATGAAGTCCCCATAATCCAAAGGGAAATGGTTAGCAACCTGCTACACCACTTAGACATACACAAGTCTATGGGGCCAGATGAGATCCCCCCAGGGGTACTGAGAGAGCTGGCGGGAGTGTTCACAAAGCCACTTTCCATCACTTATCAGCAGTCCTGGCTAACCAGGAAGGTCCCAGTTGACTGGAGGTTAGCAAACGTGATGCCCATCCACAAGAAGGCCCAGAAGGAGGATCCAGGGAACTACAGGCCTGTTAGTCTGACCTCAGTGCTGGGGAAGGTTTGAAGGTGCCATCATGTGGCACATACAGGACAACCAGGTGATCAAGCCCAGTCAGCATGGACTTATAAAAGGCAGGTCCTGCTTGACTAACCTGATCTCCTTCTATGACAAGGTGACCCGCTTAGTGGATGAGGGAAAGGCTGTGGATGTTGTCTACC
>NW_009207765.1:0-1353 GCF_000690835.1 Fulmarus glacialis
GGGATCCTCATGTCGGTGATCGTGCTGGCCATCGTCTTCGGCAACGTGCTGGTGATCACTGCCATCGCCCGGTTCCAGCGCCTGCAGACTGTCACCAACTACTTCATCACCTCGCTGGCCTGCGCTGACCTGGTGATGGGGCTGGCCGTGGTGCCCTTCGGCGCCAGCCACATCATCATGGAGATGTGGAAGTTTGGGAACTTCTGGTGTGAGTTCTGGACCTCCCTGGACGTGCTCTGCGTCACGGCCAGCATCGAGACACTCTGCGTCATTGCCGTGGACCGGTACTTCGCCATCACCTCCCCTTTCAAGTACCAGAGCCTGCTGACCAAGAGCAAGGCACGCGTGGTCATCCTCGTGGTGTGGGTGGTCTCAGCCCTCACCTCCTTTTTGCCCATCCAAATGCACTGGTACCGGGCAGACCGTGATGAGGCCATCCTGTGCTATGAGAAGGACACGTGTTGCGACTTCTTCACCAACCAAGCCTATGCCATTGCCTCCTCCATCATCTCCTTCTACCTGCCGCTGGTGGTCATGGTATTCGTGTACGCCAGGGTCTTCCAGGTGGCCAAGAAGCAGTTGCAGAAGATAGACAGGAGCGAGGGGAGGTTTCACACCCAGATCAAGGAGCAGGAGCAGAAAGGGGGAGCTGGGCACCGCCGTTCCTCCAAGTTCTTCCTGAAGGAGCACAAGGCCCTCAAGACCCTGGGCATCATCATGGGCACCTTCACGCTGTGCTGGCTGCCCTTCTTCATCGTCAACATCGTGCACGTCATCCAGGACGACATCATACCCAAGTACGTGTACATCCTCTTGAACTGGCTGGGCTATGTCAACTCTGCCTTCAACCCTTTGATCTACTGCCGGAGCCCGGACTTCAGGTATGCCTTCCAGGAGCTCCTGTGCCTCCGCAGGTCCGCCCTGAAGATGTATGCCAACGGCTACTCAAACAGCAACGGCAAGAGCGACTACAACGAGGAGGACAACGGCTACCCTCTGGCATCGGATAAAACCTGCGAGTTGCTCTGCGAAGAGGGCTCCTTCCCTCACCCCGAGGACTTTTTGCACTGCAAAGGTACTGTGCCTAGCGGGTAGCTTCGAGACGCGGTGGGCTCTGGCGTGGCACACATCGGTTATAAAGAGGAGCCTTTCTCTCTATGGAAAAACAACCCCCCCCAGTAATAATAATAATGATCCTCTTCTAGAGCGCACCTAAAATCTAACGGCTACAAGAAACCCAAACCTCAGCAAACCTTCTGCAAACAGGTGGGAGGTTCCCCCGGGCAGGGTCGGGCGGGCTGCTTGCCGTCTGCCTGTTTAGGGGCACGACCGTGGGTCCCTTGAGCGGGGGTG
>NW_009207766.1:0-1945 GCF_000690835.1 Fulmarus glacialis
GTCTTAGAGAGTTTTTCGGAGGCGACTTCGTTTCATAATGTACTATACATGCTAGTGTCATTCAAACTGCAATAATAATTGTATTTTGATCAGACTATTAAGACATGTTAGACCAACAATAAATTCTTAGTTCCGCATATTAGATGCCCTTTTTTCCATTATAGGATTTTAACTGTAGCAGCAATATGTGCCTGATCAAATCTCTGGTGCTATTACGAAGCTTCTTCTCTTGGATGCAGTAGGCATGTAAGCATGACAATTCCAGCAGAACCAAGTGTGAGAAAAGCTGAGTAAGTTCTAAAATACCTTCAAACATTTTTAAGGATCAGTGTTTTGAAGGCAAGAGAATCCTGGTACACTTCAGAAGCAGTGGCACTGGAGAGAATAGAAATCATAACAAATACGGTACTTAATTCATTATTTTAGTTAAGTAAAGATTCTACCATATTTGTTCATAATCCAGCTTTATTACCGAATCTTCTCAGACTTATTCTAAACATTGGAAAACAAAGAGGCAGTAGGAGTTGCAAAGGATAGCTTACATTCAAACACAAAAGTTTATAAAAAGACATTCCTTTCAAAGAATCAGTTATTGCTTCACAGAATTGTTGTCAGTATTTAAGCTATTTAAGATACATCTGTAAGACAAAATATTTTGTCAATCCATTATTAAAAAAACCCAAAAACCAACAGATTAGTTTACCATTTTTCCACGCATCTTTCTACTCTTCCCCTCCCCTCTTTCAGTACGTTATAGAAACTTGTCCTTAAGGTCATCCCCTACCATCTGAGCTAGATGCAACACCTCACTTTTCACTTACACACTTTGCTCTTATCAGATGACATCATAATCAAATTGCAGTGGATTACTGGATTAATAATAATCAACTTTCAAAGTGATATTTTTTCACAGTTATAAAAAATGTTTCAAAAGTCCATTGCAATTCTAATGTGTAGTTCAAGGGGTTTTTTTTAAAGATGCTTTATATCTGTTTTGAAAGTCTGAATTGCAAAAGCTATAATAATCACACCTTCCAAAATATTTAACTACTATACTAATAGCATGTCTCCCTGCTTTAGAAAAAATTCAGTTCAACTTCTTTATTTACTACTTGCTCTTTAAAACAAAATAAAAAAATGAATGCCAAAAAGCCTTATATGTCTAAAACTAAAAATAAGAAGTACATTTTTGTGCCTTTTCTAACTTGCAAGCTTGAATCTAGTATTTTAAATATCCCCCCTTTCATATTTAGGTAAAAATATCTTGCCTTAATATTTTCACTTACCTGCAATAGGAAATGTATATTCATTAGACATATTTTTTTCAGTCTAAACACATGCCAGACTGTTCTGATCAGTCTATTTTATTAATAAAATATAAACTTCTACATTTAAAAAGTTTTTTAAAATACGATGAAAATTGGCAAAAGCTAATAAATTCAAAATTAAGCTTTCAATGAAAATTCTTCTGTTTTCTATTTGCATCTTTCCTCAGCAACACAAGGTAATGTGATTGTAAATGACAAGGGTGTAAATAAGGAGTGTTTTACACTGTGCCATAGGAAAAAAAGTAATTCTCTGTGTTAAGTCTAGAAATTTAACGTTATCTCTGCATTTTTTAGACAGACCCAGTCCTATATTTTAGGCTGCTTAACACTGTTTATTAAAACAAAACGGATAAAGAGCCAACTGGGCTAGGTATGCAATATTTATGGCTCATTCATACCTTTATAGCAATGCCAGGCATCAATGAATGAGTCTGGCTGGATTTTATTTATTTATTCATTCATTTTTGCGGTCTGTTTGTGTAACTGTAATTTTATTTGGAATAATCATGTAAGAAATAGAAAGGACTAACTAAAATCTCTTCCTAATGTAACCTAGGAAGCTGTTGGCCTTCCTTGTCGCAAGAGTGCATTGGTGGCCCACAGTCAACTTGGTGTTC
>NW_009207766.1:1957-3196 GCF_000690835.1 Fulmarus glacialis
CTTTTCTGCAAAGCTTCTTTCCAGCTCATTTGCACTCACTGTGTGCTGGTGCATGGAGTTATTTCTCCCCAGTGAAAGGACTGTACATTTCCCTTTGTTGAACTTCATGAGATTCCTCTCATTTTATTTCTCCAGCCTGTTGAGATCCCTCTGAATGGTAGCACACCCATCTGGTGCCTCAACCACTAGTCTCAGTTGGCTGGCTGAGGGTACAATCTGCCCTATCATTAAGATGTTAAGTAGCATTGGCCCCAGTATTGACGCTTGGTATACAGCCAGTTTGCAATCTACCTCATTGTCCACCAATCTAGTCCATACTTCACCAGTTTATAAGTGAAGATGTTAATAGGAACAGTTCTGAAAGCCTTGCTAAAGTCAAGATAAACAACATCCACGGCTCTCCTCTCATCCACCGAACCAGTCATCTCATTGCTGACAACTCCAAATCACCTTCTCCTTCACATGTTTGGAGATAATCAAAAGTGACTTTGCAATGACATCAGCCACTTTCCTCAGCTCTCATGGATGCATCCCATCAGGTTTGACTCATTTACATTAAAGTTGTTTAAATGTTCCCTAACATGACTCTCCACCAAAGGAAAGTCCTTTTCCCTCCAGACTTTCCCACAGGTCTCAGGCATCTAGCATTCCTGAAGATAATGTTAACTAGTCTCGACTGAAGCACAGACAACACTGGGTACCTTGGCCTTCTTCATGTACCTTGTCCCACCAGCTGCTTTGCCTGATTCAGCAGCAAACTGTCTTCCCTTGTTTTCCTTTTGCTACTGAGTTACCTGTAGAATATTATAATTAGAATATTATAATAATGATAACATATTTCTAATATTGTCTAATTTCCAGTTAATTTCTATTGCTAAATTTATTTGTCCTCCATCCCAAAACATCATTGAAAGATCATTTCCCAGTGATTTCTCATGGTTTTCCTTTAGTGCAAATGATTTGTGATCTCTGTACATGTTAGAAGCAATGAAATTCATTTTACCTCTTTGGAACCATCCAATGCCTTTTACCTTCAACACATTGCCTCACGAATCCTTTTCGGAAAAGGTATTTAGGATGTAGGTTAGCATTAGCTACAATAAACTACATTTATCACATGCCCATACCACTATTTTTGCGGACACAGGTAGAAGCCACAGCAGAATGGATGGTCTGAGAGTTACACATTCAGATAGGAAAAGAGCATGAGTAACAGTCATAGAATCATAGAATCATAGA
>NW_009207767.1:0-211 GCF_000690835.1 Fulmarus glacialis
GAGTGTGTGCAAAGTGGGAGAAACTCCCTCCGGCTCGCTCGGGGGGCTGGGGAGATTCTGGGCTATGCTTTTTTTTTCCCCCTCTCTTTTTTTCTTCTTCTTTTTTGCCCCCCCGCCTCCGCCACGTAGCAGCAGGTGACTGGCGCCTGCCCGCCGGGAAGGACCCTGTCTGCACCGGCTGTGTGTGGCCGAAGAGGGGCACACCCTCCCA
>NW_009207768.1:0-3947 GCF_000690835.1 Fulmarus glacialis
CTCTCTAGAGAGTGTGTCAGGTCAGCAAAGGGGTGCCTCTGCACCTCTCAGAAGAGGGTTGTCTACTACTATCACCCGTCGCCTTTTCTTGGTTGCGCTGGTTGTTATAAGGGGAGCAGGTCGGGCTGCCTTACTCAGCTCCAGCATTTCTCCTGATGTGACTTCAGTCTGCAGAGCGGTGAAGCAGTTCTGCAAGGGCACCTCAGGCTTCAGGGGAAGTCTCTTCCTCCTGCTGGTCCTTGCCGTTGCAACCGTCCATTCTTCTGCATTATTGGCCCCCCTCCCTTCTGCGAGTGCCGCTGGGGGAATTTTTGGCTGTTTGGCCATGGGCTGCAGGTCCATTGCAGACTGCACTTGGAACCAGCTATCTAACTCCTTCTCCACCTTCCTGATGTGACGCAGCCTTCTCACTGTCTTCTGCAGCTCAGCCACCTGCTGCAGGAAGTCCTCCACCTGGGCACACCTTTTACAGGCAGGGGTGCTGCCTGCCCCTCCCCCCAGGGGAAAAAGGTTTAGGCACTTCCTGCATTCTGAGTTCTGCACTGCAGCCTCTCCCTTCAGCAGTTCCTTCTGGGTGGAGGTATCGGCCACCGCTGGGGTAGATGGTGCAGATCCCTCAGCTGGAGTGTCAGCCTTTGCTCTCAGACAAGTGCTCACCATACTGCCTTGAGGGTCAGGTAGGATGAGTGCCCTTGACCTGTGCAGGTGGTCACAGAACGATTGTTGAGTTATGTGTACACCAAGTCTCCCCCTCTGCCAGTGGAACGCCCCTTCTCCGAAGAGGCGCCCTCCCTGCACACCCTTCCTGCACGCCCTTCCGCGCAAACTGCCGTGCCACACCCTGGCTGATGCACCATGCCCTTTTTGCCCATTCTGGTCGCGGCGCTCCGGATCCACACATTGCACCTGAAAGACATATCATATCTGTTAAATTTGTAAATACATACAGTAATAAGATTACAGTACCTCAAAGTTAGCCATTTAAGAAGTCCATATTGTTAAACTTGTTTTAGGTAGAAGTCTGGGTATCACTTTGCTGTTCATGGTGGAAAATACAATTACTTGTTCCGTAAAATAAAAGCGGGATCAACAATGCTAACATTTATTTGAACTACAAGTCATATGTTTCTTTCATTTCCTAGTTGAATTGAAAGTGCATAGTCAAAACAGCCACTGTTGGCATTCAACGTCTTGTTCAGAACAGCCAGTACTGCATAGTTTGTTATCTATTTGCTCAGAATTCATTTTGATCTTGGCTAAGAACTAACGGACAGAATATACACTGTTAATTTGTATAAGATGTTAAGGATCCATCAGAAAAGTTAGGCTTTGGCACTTCCTGGATTTTAATTGGAGGAAGTCAAAATAGAGTAGATTAAGTCATATTTGTTTAATTTGTTTTAATTAATTTTATATCTGCTATGTTCATATGTCTATTGGAAAGAAAGATCAAATAATTTGACCACTCCAACTGTGATGTGCTGCAGAAAAATGACTGACAATTAAAAGGCATACTACAAACTTCTATTTTTCTCCTGTTGCAGTATAACTGTATATAAGACAAAATTTCACCAAATGAAAGGTGTAACATTTAGAAGTGTCAAGCCATCTAATTAAGCAACAGAATATATTGTGTCAAAAGGTGAGATTCAGCTCATCTTATTTCAGACATCTGCAATGTAGACAGCTACAGCAGTCTACATTGTAGTTTAGACTCTCTGTACTCAAGAAATAGACATTTTCAGGGACAAATTCATGTCATCTCAGAATGAGATGAATCATGCTTTGGACCCAATTGATAATATTAACTAGGTCTTACTAGGAACCTTGAATTATTCTGTCAAATGTGAACATCTGATGTTGGTTAGATGAATCACACCCACAATATTATTGAAGTCGTGATTTCAGTTCTGGGTGTATCAGGCAATCCGAGATGATTATAAACCACCAAAGAAACATAAGGAAAACCACCATAGGGAAACATAAGCTCAGGATTACATTAAATGATCTGTTTTGGTAGGGCTAGAGAAATATTAGTGCCAGTATACAACGAAAGATGAGATTTCATTTGAAATTCTGTGCATTCACAGCCAAGAAATATGTGGAGTATGTGAAGGGAAGGACAGCAAAAGTGATCAAGGACATGGAGATTTAAATTGACTAAGAGAATTTGGTTTACAATTTGTTCATCTGTAATACTAAATTAGAAATTAAAGAAATGTTTCTAGTCTCTGAAATGTTGACAATTTCTCACCCCAGCAGGACCATGGCTGGCAAAAAGTAATTCTAAACAGGGACTGACCACTTGATGAGAAAAAGATTATCTGATGTGTCTGCTGATGTTGTTTGTTGTTTTTTTTTTTTTAATAACACCAGTAGTAATTTCCAAATACATGTGTTTTTAGAGAATTTAAAATTTAATATTTAACATAAATTCTAGTGGCACTATTTTTATTCTGAAACTGGTAACTGTGCCTAGACAAACATCATGTTGTCTTTGGTGGAATTGTTGTTTAACGTCTGCTGTTTCTATTTTACCAGTTTGTTGTTTTTCGTTTTTTTTTTTTTTTTTTTAAAGTACCAGTATTCACATTACAAAAAAAATGTTTGCTTTAGTATGAATATTAATGTTTATTGCTAACCATTCAGTTGTTTAGAAATCAATATATTCATTATAAAATTTTAACAACACTGTATAGTTCTTTATTTGGAAGTAAACTTATTCCAAAATCATTTGCTGTACAAACATATCTATCATTTGTCTTGTCTTTGGCATTCTAAACTATTAAGAAGCTAAGTAGCAAACAGTAAGCTGTAGATATCTTTTACAGATAAGTCTTATCAGTCCTTAGAAAATACCTTGTAATCTTCTTCACTTATATGTATTTTTTTTATATTACCTGAAATTACTTTCTCTTCTCCAACACCATCTTAATACCTTTTCCATTTGTTTTCTCCTTTCTTGATTGATCATGGTTAATAAGTTTTTTTAACAATCTTTTCTTCACTCATCTAACTCTTCCTTAAACTCATGCATTATTTGTATAGTTAATCTTTCTTCAAACCTTTTCCTTACAACTTCAGATCTTCTCTCTCTCCTGTCTCTTCTGCCACTATGATTGATTATGTTTTATTAGGCGAATCTTGTCTTTCCCTCTTTTCCCTTGTGTTTCTAAGAAAGTCCATCCTTCAAAAACTTCTCATACTCTTGGGGGGCCATTATCAGTTTAATATCTACTTTGATTTTTCAAAGATCCAGATATGGCTCTAAATCTGAATATGATCTTGGTTTGTTCAATGATTTCACGTCGCAGCTTGCCTGACATTTCTGTCTCTATTACTTATAACTGAATATGACCCAAAATGTTTCCTCAGAGCAGAATAAATTAATGACAGTCAATGAACATTGGAACAATAAAAAAAATAAGTAAAGCATAAATTAAGATAAAAAGAGTCCAGAAATCTGTTAAAATACCTGTGTTTATCACATTAGTATACATCATTTTATTACAATACTTACAATAAGAAATACTGCAAATATTGTTGTGAATGATTTAATGTTCACTTCTGAGTGATTTAACATTTGCTTTTACAGTGGTTAAATAATCTTCAGGGTATTGGACAGAAACTTATGTTTAATTAATCGTAGATTCATAGAATTCCCCATCCTTGGTAAGAATATTGTGGAAGACTGTATCAAGGGCCCTACAGAAGTCCAGGTAGATGACACCAGTAGCTCTTCCCTTGTCCACTGATGCAGTCACTCCATCGCAGAAGACCACTAGATCAGGCACGATTTGCCCTTGGTGAAGCCTAACCACCTCCCTATCTTGCATATGTTTTTACGTATCTTCCAGAAGGTTCTGTTCCATAATCATAGAATCATAGAATAATTTGGGTTGTAAGGGACCTTTATAGAATCATAGAATCATAGAATCATTAAGGTT
>NW_009207769.1:0-227 GCF_000690835.1 Fulmarus glacialis
CCGGCTGGGGCTGGGAGCGGAGCCGGGGCTGGTGCCGCACCGCGCCCAGGGGGGCCTGCCCAACCGCTAATAGTTCCAAGAGGGGTGAATTTCACTTCTTCCTCTGCTCTGATTTTAAATGTTTTTGGGGTGGGAGTGGGAGAGAGGGCGTAATGAAGAACTACGGAGCTGGGACGTGGCGGTGGGCGCTGGCATCAGCAGATCCCAGTCCCGGTGATCGTGGGCTG
>NW_009207769.1:240-7057 GCF_000690835.1 Fulmarus glacialis
AGCCTCCGTCTGTGGTAGGAGCACTTGGAGCTGGGGATTTGGTGCCAAGAACACAGACATTCAGATGGGAACCAACAGTTCTGCTGGCTTTGTCATTGCTGGGTATCGTTCAGTGTTGGGATGTAGTTTGGGAACCTCTGGAAGGTACTTCTTACAAACGGACAAAGCAAGCAGGTTTTGCTGTCACTGATTCTGTTTTTAAACCTACACCAGTTTTTAAATACAAATGGGTTTACCACTTTGATATTTGTTTCAATTCAGTATATTTTGCTTCTGCCTAGCAAGCCAGGCCTCTGTTTATTTAATTTATTTTAAATTTTTAATCACATTTCGAGTAGCTGGGAGAGCAGAAACGATGGTGCTGTATATATTTGCCTTTCTGTTGCTTGTGCTCATATGAGATGTCTCTGCTGTTTCTTGAGTTTGTTTTGTAAATGCTTTGACCAGCTACACGTGCAGTTGCTGATTGCGCTGGGCAGGGAGGGAGCAGTTGTGCTTTCCTCCCGTGGCCTGCAAATAGCCTGGCTCTGTATCTGCTCTGGGAGTCTGGAATAAGGGGGCTCCATTTTACGGAGAAATGATGTTCCACTTCAGGAGCAGAATGCGCTCGGGCTGTGTGGTGAACACTTCACATGGCTTCTGGGGAGAAGAAATGAGAAGCCGTAATTGAAATTCTGCTGTAGTAAATTTAAAATTAATTGGCGAACAAATTCCATTTCTTAGGCATGCCATCTGAGGCTAAAATACTTAATTTTTTTACATGTTTTAAATATTTCATCATATACTATCATAAATCAAAGTCAGGAAATATTGAGAAATATTTTAAGTACTGATAAAGAGGGAATAGATTTCGTTATTTCAGTTCTAGTTTTTTTGTTACCTTAAGACCTGGTTAAAGGTGCTTTGCATCACTTAAATTTTTTCAGGTATCTGTTTAGTGTTATTTTACGGGATTATATAGAAATGACCTATCTGAGAACTTTGTGTGCACTTCAGCTCTCGGGAGCGGGAGAGGAGATCCGCCCTGCGCTGCTTGGGGGTGCGGCGAGGGCGGGAGCGCGTCTGCCTCCACCAGCTCCTGCCTTTGGAAGTGTGGTTTTCTTCTGCCCGGGGTCCCACGTGGAGTTTGGCTTACCCGAGTCACACCTTTCACCCCGTCGGGTCCTCTCCCACCTGCTGTTCAGACAGCAGGCCTGGAGCTGACTTACAGAGGTTTCACCTGGAATTGTATTAGTCTTTTCTTTTTTTATTCCAGTTAAGGCATATAGTTTAAGGATCCATTCAACTAAAAGATTTTTTTTAAAAAAAAAAAGCCTAATTTTTGTAAAAGCAATTTTAAAATACATTTTCTGTAGTTGGAAAACAGTTTTTTAAGTGATATCATCTTTCCTTGATTTGGTTTGAGAAGAAGGAAGTTGGCACCTGAATCTTGAAGACTTACAGTTAAATGCAATGTATATGAAAATAATTCATTTGAAGCAACAGCATCTGTACATACTTATGTTTGATTCAGTTCAATGTTAACAGTGTACAGATCTCTGGAAAAAGATAAAATCCATCTCTCTATGACCCTTTCTGCTCCTTGCAGCCGTTGAGCTGCTGGGTGATGCCAAACTCCACCTGGCACGTTGTCTCGAGTCTGGAAAGCAGTGCTGATCGCTGCTGATGGGTAAGGAAATCCTTACCCGCGCTTCAGAAGTGCAGCCTTATGAGAAATGCACCGTTGGCAGAGGTAGAAATAGCCAAATCAGGTGTCAGGGAGCTGATTTTCATGACAAAACGCAATTCATAGAAGAAGGGCTGCTTTCCTTCCCAGATATTTCTCAGTGCTCCGTGCAGACACCGCCGAGGCTGCGACAGCCTTACCTGTGCAGCCGGGCTTTTCTTGGCTTTCCACACCTGCGGAGGGTGCGACTGTACGTTTGGTTGAGCCCGCGCTCAAGAAGCAGGCTTTAATCCCAAGCTGGAAGAGTAACGTGCTCGGGCACGCAGGGTCGCTCCTGTCTGGGCCAGTGGGGCTGGACTGCGGTGTGCCACAGCCCCGGGCAGCGCGGAGCAGGGCTCCGTCCCCCAGCAAACAGCAGCCGGGGTAACCTTCACAGCAGCCTGTCTTCAGTCTATGAAGAGCCAGCAGAGAGGGCAGAGCAAGGGGGAGCAAACACATCGTGCTTTTTCACATCAGGAAAGATGCCCAAATAAAACAACATAGATACACACCAAGGTCTGAGTAGGTATTTCTTACAACAGGCGACACCCCTGTCTTGCAGCATGGGCAGGGTATTTAATAGAGGCTCATCTGGTGTAGGAATAATACAGGAATGTTGGAGAGGAGTTTGTCAGGTCGCGTTGTTAGACAGCTGAAGATGACTGGAGTATGTTGTTTCCTTGCACACCATCCTCCCCCGTTTTGTGATAGGGCCCTTCCCTTTGGCAAAGAGCTTTGAAACGTAAACATCTACCTGCCTTGCTTCTAGGCTACGAGTAATCTCATGTTAGTTGAACGTGATAAGCCATCACTGTTAGAAAACAGATGATTTTACAAGTTACTTTATGTTTCAGGTCCTCAGTATCGGCTGGAGAAGCAGAGTGAACCTAATGTCCCAGTAGATTTAGACTGTACCTTGGAGAGCCAGAGCACTTTGGAATTCTGCCTTGTCCGGGAGAACAGTATGTTTCCCCTTTTCACTTTTGCTCTTGTAAATTGCTTAAACTCACATAAGTTATGTATTTTGGAATACAAGCTGTATGGTCTGGGCAAGTAAGTTTTGACAAGACTCTCTTTCCTGAGGCACTTCTCAGTTGTGCCAAAACAATATTCCAGAGGGAGTTGATGGATTTCATACCTTCTAGTAAATAGTCTGCATCCTGTTTATCACTTCATGATTGATCTTTTTCTGTTAAACTCTGCTCTGTAAAGTTATGACCAACCCTGAAAAACACTGGAAATATGAAACTTCTTCTGTTGCAGTCATTGCTTAGTGAATAAAGTGATTGGTCTGCAGTATATTTTGCTATGTCAATACAGCTGTCAGGGGCACTGATTTTCTTCTAATAGAATTTAAAGAAATTAACCATGCAGATATAACCAGAGCAGTTTGATGATTTTTAAAGTGCTAGACAAATAATCCTCTCTCCAGCTATGCTCAAATATTTTTATTCTATTACTGTTTTAATGGTCCTAATATTATTTCCTGATTTATTTCTTTAAAAGGAATTATATGAAACTTTAAAACAAAACATTTAACATCAATTTGTGTTTGTCCTCCATAGCATTTTGATCCGTCCTTCATTCTTTCCAACAGTTTTGGGGTTTTTTTCATTCCATTTTAATTCTGCTGTAAAAATATTGATTGTACTAATGAGGAAACCAGTAGCATTCATGCTCTCAGCCAAGACCGTGCTCAGAGTGTTTGATGCAAACAATCATAGTAAGAGCCTGTTTCAAGTAGTAGAAGAGGTTTTTTTTCTTTCTTTTACAAAGATTAGACTTTTCCATTTATGCTTTTTGGCTATAGCATTTCGTATTTTATCCCAGAATGACAGCAGAGCATCCCCAAAGTACCTCCTAATTCCAGTGGCGAGCAGCAGACTCTACTCCCATTTAAGGACTAGCAGAGGTGAGAGGCAGCTGCCACGAGCTCTCTGGTGGTACGTCAGTGCTGGAGCTGAGATTAAGCACTCACAGTTTTGGCTGCCGTTCTCTGTAGAGTGGGACTTGCTCCCAAAATATTCTTGATGCTTCTGGTTCATTTCTTCATAAAATGGTCTGGAGAAACCGTAGGAGAGAATGTGGCAGAAGGTAGCAGGGGTGCTGTGCATGAGGAAATGGAGCAATTTTAACCTCGCTAATCAAGTTGCACTCTTCCACAAGCCAGAATTCCCTGACGTCTGCATCCCGGCTATTATTTTTGTATCAATTTTTTTAATCTATGAAAAGATGCATACTAGTCATACTTTCATAGGTTTTGCACATTTTGATTAAAAATAACATTTTTTTTTAATCCAGGCTTTGTAGTTAAAAGTATATTGTATATATTGCATTTTTAACTTATTTTCATCATCTGTGGAGGAATCCATGCTGTGGCTTGTAGCTATATCTACTGATGCTCTTAGCTCTCATGAGTGACTGGGTTCAGGTTGCACCATTACTTTAATAATAAATCTGTCATAAGTTTGTAAGTGGTTTAGCAGGAAGCATTCCGACTACTCTGCAAATGCTCCAGGAGAGCCTCAGAGGCCTTGTCTCAAAATAAATGCCAGTCATAATGTTGGGGGAGCACTTCTCCCTTTCCCTGAAGTCCTTGTGCAGCGACTGCTCCTCTTCCCTCCTAGGCGAGGGGACACAAAAGCAAGCCCTTCGGTGGAAAGGTGTAGGATAAGATCCCTGAGGGTGTCCAGTCAAAAGTACTCTTAATTCATGAGCTCTCCTGGCCCTCCTTAAGCAAATCGACAGTGCCCATCTAAGAGCGTGACCTGAGGCCCCCGCTGGGACGGTGATTTCCCCGTAAGGTAACGGGGAACGCCCTGGGCTGGACCCCAAGGGCTCCCCCGGAGCCCCCGTGCTCCGGTGCTGCTGCAGCCGCCATCCTGCCCTGCTGCAATGGCATCACACTGGTAGGTGGTGGCTTTTTGTCCCATTCATGTGTCTTGTGTTTGTCAGCCAGCACCTGGGACATGGAAAGGCGACGGCAAAACAGACACTTTGACGCTGTAGAGTTCAAGAGCAAGTCACTGTTTTAGTGTGTTCAAGGCTGACAGTAATCTAGGCAAAATAATAAATGCTTACATGAACTCTGTCTCTTTTCTGCTGTGCTATTACCAAATGTTTTCTGAATTGATACCTAACTCGAATAAGGAATGCAGAGAAATCTTCTGCTTACAGTTTCTCCCCCAAAATGTGGGTGAATTTAAAGTGATCTTCCATTGTCCCTGCTCAGGGATATATGTGAAACACCCATGCAGTTAACTGTCTACACGCACAGATGTTCAAGGACAATACAGTATATAAGATCAGTCATAATTCATGCATTGTACGTAGCCTGGTTCCCCCAATACACAATAAGAAATTGGATTTTGTAGTGCTTGAGGAGCTCTCTTTTGGCGTGGCATTAGAATAGAAATATTGACAGTTTTGCACTATTAATACAATAATAGCTTGAAAATCCTAACATCAAAATGAAATACTCATTTTGTGCATTTTGTTTTTATTTAAAATATTTTTAGCTTAGATATGTCAGTCAGGAAAAACTCTGTTATAACAGCTATTACTTTTAAATGTGCTCTTCATAGTCTCATAGTCATTTATAAATACATATATGTATGATGCCAAACATCTGCTAGTAAAATAGCTGCCAGTTTCCTTTGGGCAAATAGAAAGTTTATATTTCAGAGTATTAAATGAAATAGAAAACTTTCCATTATTAAGAAATATGTATGGAGAAAACCCCTATCTATCCAACATTTACTAATAGCATTCAAACTAATAAACTGCAGAACTTTTTAACTCACACTAAGATTTATCTTTAAACTAAAAGCCTGCAGTCTGTAATGTAAAATGCTTTTATGTGTAGTAGCAAACTATTCATGGCTAATTTAGTTTTATTCTTACCATCTTACTTCTGGAAAGTTCCTCTTTCTCATTTTATCATTAGATAGTAATTAGTATTCAAGGGAAATTGGTCTTAATATATTAAAATTGGTTTAGTGCCTTTAGACCTGTACCAAAGCCAGTGTCTTATTGGAAAATGTAATTGGGGACTCTGTGTATGTAATTAATTGTATTACAATTAAGAACTTTCATTAAGCAATATACTAGTACATTAAAGAAATAAGGGACATTTTTGCAATGCAGTTAACTTTATATTTTGTTGTTTTATCAAGGAAATACAGGTTCACTTGCTCTTGAATAGGCTACATAGGGCATTTCAATATTCTGATATTACTATTGTGCCATTTTTATATGTCCTCTAGTGCTTACAGGAGTCCCTTTTGGATAAGGCTCCTTGTTTTAGCTTCTGACTTATTTTCAGACTTGTGCTTCCAGTGCCTGTTGTTTCATTACTGTTTGTCTCATCTGAAAAACAGGATTTTCTATGAGGAGATTGGACTGAATTACAAATATAACTACTTCACAGTAGTTCAAGTACTTGAACAAAAATACTACCTCGATACTGAACCTGGTTTAAAACAAAACAAAACAAAGCAAAAAAAAACCCCAACAACAGAGTAAAGATCTTCAACTGTTGTTTCCAGACTGGGAAATATGTCAATTTTCTGGATGACCATCAAATGTGGAGACTGCAAACTAGTGCCATGACTGTGACTTCTAAAACACCATAGTGCTTTCACCACTGTGGCTGTCTTCAAGTGTAGAAGTATGTACCCCTTAATAGTGTTTTTGCTTTTTATTCAGCTTCTGTGGGCAGAAAACACCACTTTTTTTTTTTTAGAGTAGGAGGCTGTGGCTTAATGGTTTGTATGGTTTTGCTGCACAAGCAATCTGAGCAGAGATGGAGAGCAGTCTGACTGGCTGTCGGAGTCCTTCCTCTGGTGAGGACTGAGACGGGAGAGTTGATAAGAATCAGATGGATAAAGAAAAAAGACAGGTAGCTGCATGGAATGCATACACTTCTGTATGGGATCTCCCTCCATCCAGCACCATGCGTTCTCACACAGTGGCTTTGGTTTTAGGGATTTAAAAACAACGCTTCCATGAGAACATTGTCAGCCGTGCAGTGTCTGCGGTTCTGTCCAGGAGATGGAGTCTGCAAACACAGGCTGCCTGTGCTCTCCACTGAACCGGACCTAACTTCATTGT
>NW_009207769.1:7153-21142 GCF_000690835.1 Fulmarus glacialis
TCTTGTAGGTCCTGCAAAAAAAAAGCCACTGTAACGAGTAGAGCTTGTAAAAGGTGGGGGGGGTTGGTCTCCAGTTATGCCGGTAGTGCCCAGTGTGGCGCCGAAGCCGTGGCTGCTGGTGCAGGGCAAGCTGGCCGGCTGTGCGGGCAGCAGGCACCCGCTGCTCTGCCCCTGCAGGCAGCTCCCGGCCTGAGCCCTGGGCCGAGCACCAACCGCGTTCTGCCCCCGCGGGCGTGCTCCGAAGGTAGGGTGGAAGGATTGGCACCAGACGTGGCAGTGCCAGGATGACGGAAAATCAAGAGACTCCCTGCTTAGTTGTGCCACGCGTTGCTCTGTCCCTGGCTTGGTGATGGTGGGGCGGAAGCACGGGCTTCCTCCCGGCTGTTCTTTTCCTGCTCCGTTCATGGATTTTCCTACCCTACCTCGCCAATAATTAAACCCCTGTCCTGGGCTAAGGGAAACGCCTCCCTCGTAGCTGTGCCTTGCACTTCATGCAGATTCTTATCTTGTGCCTTGTTTATCCCACACCTGACTTCAGCTTTTTTCACTTTTTCTTTCACAAAGTGAATCTTAATTAGGTAGACTATAAGGAAAAAATACAGAGGTCATTGCAAACTGAGTCTCCATGTCGTTATGTGAAGGAGTTTGTTTCTGGAATAGGAATCTGTTCCTCCCAGGACGGAGCGGTCTCTCTGCCAGCAGAGCCATATTGCTGGGTCGGCTCTTGGGCTAAATAATAGACCTGGAGCATCCACTTTACTAGATTGTCTTCCCAAGCAGAAGCTTTTACATTCAAAAGCCACACTGTGATCTCCATTACAAATACCCTGACAGGCCTGTAAATATTTGACAGGTTTATTCACAGCTGCTTGCATGTGGAAAATATTTTTATGATTTTTCCCCCAATCAGCTGGTGGAGATGGCTCTTCCCTCCGCTGCTGAACGCCGGCAGTCTCGCAGGCATCCTCGCAGAGCTGCAGGGTAAGAGCAATATGCCAAGTTCTGCAGTCAGGTTTTTCCCTGCAGGGCATTTCTCTCTGTTGTTACTGATATTACTGCTATTATCCAATGCACCCTCAGGGGTCCGCGTGTCTTGCCATCTTTAGACAGATGATCTGTTTTGATGGTGGAGTTCCTGGCTGCTCTCCCAAGAGCAGCAACTGTAGAAATTCTGTAAACCTGAATCCATTCACAAAGCTTCATAAAACAAAGTCGGCAGAGGTTACCGATACGCGGAGGGTCTGAAAGGCTTCCAGAGCAAAATCCCACTGTTCTCTGCTCCGACTGCGACAGTTAATGCTCCTGCAGTTTAGACACTGACAAGGTGCTCATGTTTTTAGTTGCAGTGACAGTTTTTTCCCCTGGATGTGATCTGACAGGCTGCTAATTTTCTTTCTAATACTTTTAATTTGGGTGTGTGAAATCCGAGAAGACTCAGCTTCATAAGACTGTGTAAAGTCGACACGTAATGTCCCCACTTTGCCAGTAATTCAGTGGACGGTGAGGCTGGGGCGGTTCGAGGCCAGGCGGGGAGGCTGGGAACGCCACGGCAGCGGTACCTGCAGAGCGTCCTGCGAGTCTTGGTCTTGTGAAGTGTATTAAGAACATTTCGCAGGAGGTATGAGGATGAGCCATTCTTTGTGTTATTTCTGAATTCCTTATCGCTACCGATTCAGTTTGTCTGTTGGTGCTAACACTTCTTTACGTATAATACTGTACTTAAAACCCCACTATATACAGTGCTGCCAATTGCACAGAGGTGAGTGTCTCGTCACCCGCTGCTAAAACGCTGCCGCAGGCAGCGCACAGCGCACACCGCAGTCAGAAATGGCTCGGGGGAGGCGGCTTCTCTTTGAGTCCTGGAGCGGGGCTTCATTAGGGGCAGCACTAATGACCTCCCTGCAAACGGGGGTGCGCGGGGCTCAGGGTTCCTCTCCCCGCCCCCCGCCAGCAGTGACCCCTCTGCGCTGCCTGGGTTCACGCCGTGTCGCTGTCTCTGGGGGTCCTTCCCTGCCCCACCGTGTCCCTGTCTGCCCCCAGCCCCTAACTCCCCTGTGGGCAGGGGGATACCCAGGTGTAACCGCGTGGTCCCGCTGTGCCGCGGCTTGTACCCCAGCACGGCGTGCTGTTGTGACCGCATGCTGCGGGGACAGGGCTGGCTGCGTGACTGGGAGCCGCTGTCGGGGCATTTCACTGGTTTCCATCGGTGGAAGAGGGTCCCAGTTCGCTCTCGACTGCAGGGCAGCAGTGCCATTGCCATCCTCCTGCTTTCAGGCACCGCCATGCCACAGTGTTTCAAGATGCTTTTAAGTGCACCAAAAAGTTTGACATATCTCAGTGTATCTTTGAAGTACTGCAGCATGAGGGTTTGACATGATACATTATGATAATCCATAGTATAGAGACATTAACACAGGGGTCTTTGACAAAATACATTGTAATGTCTCTGAAGGAGCCATTACAATTTATCTTGTCATTCTGGAGCATAGAGTGGTTGCAATGTTAAGATGGCTCTGCATAAATTCACATGTAGACTGTTTCATTTGATTTTTGGAATTCTTTCAAGTTGAATGGCACAGCCCAATTTCTAGCTTAACCCTTCGCTGTCCCCCTTCCCCAAAGAAGGGTCCCCAGTTGCGTGTCAAGGAGGCTGCGTTAGGAGCGGCGAGGAGTGGGCGTCACTCTCGCCCGCTCTCCTGTGCGCAGGGTGGAAAGCTTGTGTGACTAACGTCTATGAAATGTGAATCTCCTACTTTATGCTCTCAACATGTATTTTGACTCATTTAACAGCAAATGCTAACCTTACTTTGATGCAGACATGAAAGATATTTATCGTAAGCGGTGACATTTGTTACTGAATTAACAGATAGAAAAGGGAACGCTTTCAGCCAGCAGGAAAATGCTCCATGCTCAGGTGGGGTTTTTCTTCTCTCTCGCCTACGTTTGTCCTGCTTATGGCCACCACCCCGACAGTTTCCCTTGCTGAAACAAACGGCATGTACTGCTGCAACGCTGAATTACCCTGTTAACAGGGAGCCTGCCTCTGCATCAACAGTATGTGTCTGAGACAAGTGCCAGGGTTTTCCTCCCCCGGGAGCCATGGCAAACCGTCCCCTTGTCGTCAGGGCCCAAACATGGAAACTCGCCGAAGCTTCCCTGTGAGCCGAGGTCCCCAAACGGGGTGGGAATTTGCGTCCCCAGAGGGAAAGGTCAGTGTGGGAAGGGTTAGTGTTGAGGCTGCTCCAACTGTGCAAGTCTCGAACAAAATTAATACCAAAAAATCTGACAAGTTCTTAGCCTGCTTTGCTGGATCTTTAAGACCTGTGCTAAAATTCCATCATCTCATCTTTCCATTATTAAAATTTCAGCAAAATATAAAGTTTTCATTAATCTCCTGCAGCAAATTTAGTACTCTGAACTGGCAGTTGATTCAGCTTTTAGGACTACATTAGCTGGGATATTAAACAAAACGTGTCATTCTTCAATATCTTCTGTAAGAAGCTAAATCAGTTTTCAAACATATTTATACCACTTTATCTAACAGCATCTGAATGATCATTTAGAGCTGAGATGCTTTATTAGCAGCTGGCATAGAAATTACTCTGCACAAAATTATATATCGCATTATAGTAATGTTTAAATTGGTGTTAATCCAACGTCATAAAATGTAAAAAATCTTTAAAGTGCGTTATATTTTTTCAGTAATTGGCATTTTGGCTTAATGAGATGTTACCTTTTATAAAGCCAGTACATGCAGTAGTAATGAGAATACTAATCAGTAAATAAAGCGCAGCTTCGGTACCGCAGGGCCGAGATCAGAGTGCCCAAGGTGTTGCCAGCGCTGCAGCAAGATGCCAGCGTCACATCCCATGTGGGGGGATGCTGAAGCACGGGAGAACGGTGCTGGTGCATATGTCGAGGGCGGCACCTGAAAATGCTGCCCTGGCTGGGGACAGGCCCCCCTTCGCCAGGCGCCTTACCGGGGTGACAGGCTGTGGGCGTCCTGGCGGGGATCCCACCAGGTCAGCCCCGGGGTGTCTGCGGGCCAGGGGTGTCTGGTGTCACCTGCGAATCTGCCGCTGGGATGTTGCACTGCTCTTCGTGTGGGATGCAAATGTGTGTTGTAATGTCCTTAATGAATTAGCGATTTTGCCTTTGGATGGAGGGTGAGAATTTCTTCCTCCCAGAGACATGGACTTGAGCATTTTGTTCTTTCTTAAAAAGCCATCTGCAGCTGCAGACATCACAGCCGTACTTACATGTTAGCTGAATCGTATGCTGTATTTTAAACCTTTCGTTCATTATTGTTGGCTTGTTTTGCAGGTTCAAGAGGAGAAGAGGTCTCGGAGGAGGACCCTCAGATCGATATAGCTACAGTTCAGGACATGCTCAGTAGCCACCATTACAAGTCCTTCAAAGTCAGCATGATCCATAGGCTTCGATTCACCACTGATGTTCAGTTAGGTAAATCAATCTGTACTATAACGCTTAGGAAAATGGAACGGTTCAAACCTTTGGCCATCTCTAATAGCTGACTGTCCATCTCAGATGTTTTTAAAGCAGTCATTTTCATGTTGGTCTATTTTATCGTGGAGCACATCACTTGAAAGTGTTGCTAGCATTTCAGCAGTTAAAAAAAATTGCCTTCAGTTGAAAATACTTCAGTATTTTTATTATCCACAATCAGCTAGCACATGTTTCTTCTGAAAAAAGGCCATTATTTAATGACCCCATCTCTTTTTTCAATCTAGGCTTCCTAATGGAAAGCTTCTTGCCAACTGTTTTGTTATTTTTAAATGAGGCTATGCAAAATTGGGAATGATTAGGTTTTTCCTTTTCTGAGACTGAAAGATTTTAACGACCAAGTGGAAATTTGAGGTGGAACAAAATAAAACTAGCATTCTCTAAAGGTTTTATGTTGTTCTTATTAGCTTTCTGAATGCTTTTGAAAACCCGAAGGCCAAGGGATGACAGAATCTTGAATTATAAAAGCCCCATTACTGTTTTAAAATGATTGAATGGCTTTTTATCTTCGTGTTTAAATTGTGAAAATTTGATTAATGATGCATTGGTAGGTGACCTGTGACATTCCTGCAAATACCTTCCGTAAAGAAATGATTCAGCAGTAAAATATTAAGTGCCGTAATGTTTACAAAATACATTTATTCTGTAGAATTCAGTAGAATTGTTAAATTTACACTATAGCGGTTTCTGTATTATTGTCACTACAGTCTCTTCATTCTTCCATCCTTAAGCACATATAAAAGTATATGTCCCTAAAATTTTTACAGAAGAGGCCTTCTTAGTTTATTTTGAACTGTCTTGTTAAGGAAGGATTTATATGCTGGTGCTGAAGCAGGGCAGCGCTGGGCATGTTTTCTGCTTTTGAGCAAACTGTCTGGGTGTGATAGTTTGCTTCCAGTGAAGTTTGACTCACTGTATCTGGAAAGTGTCAGAAACGAGAGCTTGAAAAGGTCATGACAGATCGCTAAAGATAAATGGTTAAGGGAGAATAGCTGTTAAATGAAACAAATGGCTTAACTTGTGTAGCAGTGAAGGAGCTGACCCTGTCCAGTAGTGTAAGGACCATAAAATTTCCCTTTTATTACAATATGTGAACTTGTATATTTTTTGATGGCAGTACACTGGCAATGTGATTTTTATAATGTAATTACTTCTTAAAAATCAAAGAAAACCCCAGTGAGATATTCAAAGTTTGGGCAAATGTACAGCATCAAAACCTCTAAATAAAGTCAAAATAAGTGTATGCTGCTGGGTTTTCTCATGAATTTTTTAAAGATATTAAAAGAGCAATGCTGGTAAAATAAGCATTGAGGTGCTATTTGGATTAGGGCTGCTGAGTGTTCATGTGTTCATCTTCTGCAAGTGACAGACTGCTCCATACAATCTGAAATGTAAAAAACGATGTCTAATTTTTTTTTCATTGCTCATCAGTAACTGTGGTTTGGGCGGTATTTTGTGTCGGTTTAATGACAGCCAGTTCCAAAGACTTTTCTCTGTAGCATTTTTATGTCATCAGTTTTATGTAACAGCCATAGCAAAGCGACAGTTTTTCTAGCGGATGCCGAGAATCCAAAATAATTCCATTGCTCCTTATTGACAGTATCGATGATGTCGGTGCAGGAGCATATTGGCTGTCAGGCTAGCTGAAATACCGCACAATGGTTGCACTGAAAATATCTGTGTGGTTTTGGGGGTGAGTCCCAGTTTCCCGGGCTTCACACGGAAGGCTGACAGAACCCAGCAGTGGTGGAGAAAACCCTCAGCGTAGCTCATTTCTACTCCCTGCCGTTTGCCCTGATATTGTAAGACATACACATGTCATTGAATTTGAATAGGTTCTGTATTGGATTTTATTTCAGTTGCATAGAGCAGGTGGCAATAGTGTGAGCTATGTTTGTGAAGTACTGTTTGCATACTGGTACTTTTTTGAAATGTTTTAGCTGTTTTGCGGCCTGATCGTTGAATTTGAGGCAAGGCTTACCAAAAATATTGGAGTAAGCTCTATCTTCTGTACATTGTGCATAGTTCTTCCTGATAGTAAAAAGCGATACGTAAATGACCATGGGAGGAATGACCACCTTTTGACTGATGGTTTTATTACAGTGGAAAGCTTTAGCCATAGCAGTTAAAGGTCTGGGGTTTTATGTTTTAGCTCATATTAGAGTGTAATGCACATACAGTAGTACTCTCAACATTTTTACAAAGGTTCTATCATGTTGTGAAGGAATAAGACACGTTTGCTTGTGTATCACGTTAGCAAAACTAAAAGAAGCATATTGTCTCAGAAAATTACTGCTGGCAAGTATTTCAGAGAAGGGGGGGGCAGTTGCAGACCCCAACAAAGGAAGCAAGAACAGAACAGTGTTACTGGACTAATACGTCGATGACATTTCTTTTGATAAAATGAATGAATTAAAAAAATAGTAGAAGAAGCATTTTTACTTGGGTTTTGAGTGTGACTAATTTGTGCTGCGATACAGAGACTGCAGAAGCCACATACATAATACTGTTTTGATTTTTAGGTTTCAACACATACAGATTGTGAGAACAATAACACAAAAAAGACAACATTCTTTGTCAATGTGCTCTTTGGATGTGTGTGAGCTTAAGCCAGTGATGTCGAGATACAGAAATAATGGATGAAGTATACAGCAACAATTTGCAGATAAAAATAATAGAAGTTAAAGTGTATTTTACATGATAAAAAAAAAGATGAAAGAGGAGGAAGTCTGTTACATCTGAGATGGTTACAAAATCCATGCTTGGTGAAGTAGCCTCTGCTGAAAAGATTGATGCAATGGGGAGTGACCTTGGCTTGGAGCAGGAGCTGGTGATGTATGTATGAGCATCTCTCTGCTAAATGGACCCAGATTTGTAGCACTAATATACATGGAAGCCCAGAACCAAACTCAGGATGGCAATAAATCAACAGCCACTTTGGGTGTCATTTCTGGTTTATATTCCACTATTGTTCTATCACTTTAATTCATGTCATTATCATCTGTTCATCTGGAACAGTTTTATATAATTTTCCAGTGGAGTTACCTGACAAATCCTATCAAATTAACAAGGTGCATTAACAATATTGACTGACTGTGAATTCTGAAGTTGCAGGACCGTACAGTGAAAATTTTTTAAGGATATTTTCAGGGGTGACGTTTTTAGAGGAAGGGATGGGGGACAACCCTCGCACACAAAGAATTCTAAATGCAAATTTAGAACTTGTCTTGACTTTTTTCAGTGAGAAAATAAGAACTTGTACCATCAGCTTCACATATTTTCCTTAAACTACAGAAAATGCCATTTTGAATAATTAACGATTACAGTGAAATAACAACGCCGATTTTAAATAATCTGTCCAAAATTAAATTACAAAACAAAATGGGCTCCAGATACAGCATCAGCCCGCTCAAATTACGTAGCTCTAGCAGTCCTTGTGTTAATTGGACTCTTGATACAATGCTTAATTGAAAGGTGATGTCTCTGATGTGACGTATGTTTAACGACAAAGCGCATTCTTGGATTAATAGAAGGGGGGAGGGGGCTGGTGGCGTTATTATAACCTACCGTAATAGCCAGGGTTAAAATGGAGGTAACCTTGCATTAGTGAAAGGACTGCAGCAAGAAGCCCGCTGTAGGTGTCTGTCCTTGCTGTCCGAATGCTTTGATTTTAGAGTTGCATAAAATACAAACGAACGTGGCTTGCAAATTCTGCAGCTATGACCAGACTTTAAGAAATATTGAGTTGATTTAGGCGGGCTTGGGAGAGTCGTTACGTGTGTGGCATCTTACTTTTATTTTGTCACATCTCTTAAAAGTTTTATCATCAGCTCCTTCAGATTTTCTTGTGCTTCAGATGAGCCAAGCGTAATGTATTTGAAAGCATCATAGCCAAAACCCTCAAGAAGGAAAAGGTTATCTCTGCTGGTTTTCCGGAGATGCAAGAGTTAAATGATGTTTAAATACTTTTTTCCTGTATTGCTTCCTTTTGTAGCTTTCTCATGAGCTTCACCTATAACTCTTGACTGAAGAAATGTAATTATTTTTAAGGCTCCACACATCTTGATGTAAAAAGCACACTGGGAAGTTTGTTCAGTCATGTCAACAGCTACTGAACAATGAGTTTCTGTTCATCAGTGCGGCGTAGCAGGGCTTTTGCTTCGCAATACTGTGATAAAGACCACTACAAATTACAGCGAGCGTCCCGGGCCGGCTCCAGCTCGCTGTTAGCCCCCAGCCTGCCCCGGCAGCGTCCTGCTAGAAGGGCTGTTTTTGCAGGACTTCGGGAGTAACGTCTGGAGGGACGATAGAGGAATTTTCTACTCTCGCTCACAAAAGGTCTGCTGCAGGATTCGCGTGTGGCAGCGCGCCGTATCCAGGTCAACCTACACGCAGCAGTAGCGAAGCGCCAGCCATCTGGGGAAGCCCGTGTTGGGAAGCGGGGCCCGGCGCCCGTGCCAGGAGCTACACAAATCCCCAGCTTGCTTTCAAAGCAGCCTAATTAGAGCTGGCTTTAAAATGCCAGCAGTGTAAAAACGCACAAGATCTCTGGGACTGGATGTCTTTGTTTATGAGTATCTGGGTAACACAAAGAGCGTTTCTGTAGTGCTGCAAATGGGTGTTGTCCTCTCCTATAGGGCATATAATGCATATGCTGTATAGGAGATAGAACAGGGATGGTGTGCGATAGCGTCTATTACATATAATAGTGGTGATTGAAAAACTAGCAGTATCTTTCTATAAATCTTGCAGGTCATGTAGCTACTGCTTCCAGAAGAGCTCTGTATGTGTTGAGAAGAATTTTTTCTGTGATATTTCTTTCTTGTTGGTATGCTTATGCAGGAGGGTGAAATGCAGATTATCAATGCAGTTTGATAACGATTTGCTTTTGGTTTCAAAAGCTCCTGTGCTTTCAAAAAGCCCAAAAGGGCAATATACTTTCATCCCATTTAAGATTTATAAAGTGTGTCAAATGGCTGATATGAAATCGCTTAAACAGATCACTGTTGTGGCTCTCTATTCTTTCTCATCTCAGGTATTTCTGGAGACAAGGTAGAGATAGACCCTGTTACTAATCAGAAGGCCAGCACTAAGTTTTGGATTAAGCAGAAACCCATTTCAATCGATTCTGAACTCCTCTGTGCCTGTGACCTTGCGGAAGAAAAAAGCCCAAGTGAGTAGTCCTTTTTATTTATGTTCTCTCTTCTCTCCCTCCCTGTGTGTGTTAGATGCCCAAAGAATTATTGCTACCGTGTCCTTTTCTTTCTATAGGTGTATTTTATTCATTATAGGACGTTTTTAATCTGACTCAATTCTGTTACAGAGAACACAACCTAAACAGATACACGTTTTGTGAATGTCCTTTTAATGCTGCTTACAGCTAATGGCATCATTAAGAGTGTTTCTTGCCCACTATCAGTAGCTGCTAACACTGTCATAGGAAGGAAACACTGGCTTTGCCTCGCTGGTCTCTAGCCCCATAGCACGGTAATCAAATATACTTGCAGCATACTTGCAATTTTTTTGAACTCCTTGACATTCAGACAGGTTTTAAACAATTTCTTAGGTGCAATTGAGGATCTCAGACATACAGTAAGTATCAGCGCAGTCTAAATTTGTTTCAGCCGTGGTTGCAGGTCACCGGCATTACAACATGCTGCTCTGAGAGTTCAGTTTCAGGAAAGCAGTGGCCGTGCCTGGCTAGCAGTGGCAGCTAGGTTAGCTGGGGGACGGGTTGGACGTCCCAGTTCAGCTGGTCATCAGCAAGAGGTCAGAGTTTGCTACGTTCAGAGTGCGACTCCAAAAGCCAAGTGCTTTTGCTTGTCGTGTCAGTGGAGTAATGAGAGCCTGTATCTGAACAATTTGTTTTAAAAAGCAAAGAGAGGCCTGGGGGGAATTGGGCAATGTCTCCCAGTGCTGCCAAAATGTAACTATCTCCTATCAAAAAGTAACTGCAGTTCAAAAGCTCAGATGGATTTTATTACACTTGTGCTTTTGCAGGGTAGGGATGCTAAGTATTAAGTACTTATCTGCAAGGTGACAGAGAGGGAGAATTATGTGATACATATTTACAGAGGTAATGATCTGTTGAATTCTCTTGGAAGAGTAAATTTATGGCTGCCACAGATTTTATCAGCAATTATTGAACTATATCCTTCTCCCCTTCATTACCCCTTCCTGCTTCCATGTTCTTAGTCCAGTCATTGTCTCCCTTTTCGGTCTCTCCAGCAAGATTTCATGGTCCTTGGGAAGGCGTGATCCCAAGGGGAGACTTCCCTAGTGACCAGGCAGTCCAAAATGTGTAACGGTTACCTTTATAGTTCAAGGTGCAGGTTTGCGCTTGTAAGTGTATTAACACCTCTGGGTTTGTAGCCACATTTCATTTCAAATGCAAACACTTGTGGTGGTAAAACTGTGCCCACGGAATGAGGCTGTATCTGAAAAGCCAGCCTTGAAAGCTGAGGTTCCCAGCTCACGCTTCCATCAACACGCTAGTCTGAGACCTTCAAGCTGAACACCTCCAGAACTGCGTCCTGCAGGGGATGGGGCTCTTCAGCCCCAGAGGCAGCACCTGCTGCTGTAGGAAACGATGCTTGTACCCAAATCCCGCCACCCCAGGCAGAAATAAGGGACAGAAGTTCAACCCCCAAATGGAGTCCGGCGGCAGAGGGCAGTACCTTCATGTGGAGGTCATTGAATGAAGAATCGTGGTCACTTTGGAGAGGATGCTGACAGCTTACGACAAAGGCAACTTTTATGATACTGAGGATTTTTATTTACTCATTTTCACGTGGCCGTCATAAACTTGTCCTATTAAATAGGTGCTCAGCATAGTTCCAAAAGGAGAAAATAATTCTCCCTGAAATCTGCTGACCTCTTCCCGATTCACTAAAGATGTTCCAAAAGTCATTATTTTAGGCCAGTAGAAGAGACTTCTAGTGTGACATCTCAGAATGATACATTTTGGGGAACTCTTAACAGCAGATCAGTATCTCTTGAATTTTAAATGGAAAAAAGTTATTTTAGTAGCAAAAAGGAATGAAACTCACTGTATTTCACAAGTTTTGTCTGTGATTTTTATCAGCATAGTGATATATGTTTGTAGCAGAGTTTACATCAAAAATTATTCCCAGATCTTCCTTGAATGAATTATTGCAAAGAAAGAGAGGCCGAGTAAAGATAAGGTCTTTGAGTTCTGCAATATATTTTGTTTTCATGTTTTTATCTCTTGTAACACAAACATGCTCCATCTCGTCTTTCAGAAGTGTTCTGCTGTGACAGTGCTTGTACAGTTACACCGGGTGAAAACATAGTGTATGTTTTATTAAGCTGCCTGCCTTCCCTAGACATTGGCAGTTGGGGTTGCAATAAGGTTGAGTGCTGCTTTGCTAGACTGACTTCTTGTAATTCCGGAGAGAGGTGGAGGGTTTTCAGAAGCCTCCAAATATGACCTTACTTTTTGGTAAGGGCAAGGGGTGTTGGACTGGAGTTTGCTCACTGTGATCAGTATAACTGCGGATTTCTGTAACAATTGCTCCTCTGAACATGGTAATTAACACAGTTTAATAATTAACACAGTTAGCTCTTACCTTCTGCAGATTAAAGAGATTTCAGAGTTTTTCCTGGTACTTTTCTGCAGAAATGTGAACACAGAAGTTGTGTATCAGTGTAGCAGAGAGCCTTGTGCTGATTTTCTGTTAGTTTTCTCTGAAAAGACAGGTTCATGCAGTGAAGCTTTAGTAGCACTTGTGTGAGCGTTAAAGAACTCGACAACTTCAGAGATGACATGCTGTGAATATTTACGGACGGACTCGAAGTCGCTCTGGACGGGGCTGAAGCTTTCCTGTGCTGTGAGTTCGCAGAACTTAGAGCCGCATACGGTGAAAACAGAAAAAGAAAATAGAAAGCTTGGGCATCTAATTTGCCATTAGTGTGGGTATTGTAGGCTGGAATGGCTGATGATTTTTGTTTGCCCTTGTAGTAGGCCTGGGTCAGCATTTTAATTTTTATTTGTAAATTAAATCAGACTCCCTGAATTTAGACAGAGGGAAGAGGTAATGGCCCTGCTGGCTTGATCAAATGCCATTAGAACCTGAAAACACTGTGTATAAACGGCTTGCTTAAATCAGGTTCGGTCTGATTATCACGAGAGATTCTGAATGTTTTGAATCTTGAAAGGAAGCATCCTATCATTGAGAAATAAGATTTAAGCCTTAATAAAGTAGTTGTCATTTTTATAGCTGAAGAGGGCTTTGTATCTCAATTAAGTGTACATAATATAAAGTCTTAAGGAAGCAACATAATATGTTTAATACAATTATATCCCTTTGCAATAGTGTAATTTAAAGGAAATCTGATTCTGTTAACGTCTCTTACATTACTTGGACAAGGGAGAAACTTCAGTGTCACTGACCACTGCCTTTTTACAAAGTGCACTGTGGACAAAGTGCGGCTGTGATGGATGCATCGTGCCCATCCCTTCCAAGGGCCGGGGCTACCAGGCTGCCTCGGCGTCCGCACTGCGGGAGCGCTGAGCCAGCGCTGATGCGTGGAGAGGTGAGCAGACCTCAGGGCAGGCCTTTTAGTGGCACTGAGGCTAATCAGTTGGGCAGACTTACAGTTTTGGAAATACATAGGGTTCTTCCATTCATGTGTATTTTACGATAGCTGCAGAAATCAGATTTATTTCATAACTTACTTGAAACACTGAAGAAACGTTCTCTGTGATCCTTTTTATGCCTTTTTTTTTGTTTTAATAAAGCAGATACATCTCAGTTGCTGTGTCAAAATATCCTTAATATTAAGGTAGTCTAAACAAAGGTGTTCTGTAGGTCATGGAGTACATTGGTAACTTTGGTTTGTAATTTAATTGCCTGCTTTGCACCCTGCAGCTTAAGATTTCCTTTAAATTCTTATTCCATTGTTGCACTGGGGCTTAACAGAGTGTTAACCTGGTAATAGGCACAGGGCCTCCCCATTATATGTCTCGCTATCGAGCGGTTCTGCATGACTAGTTAAAAAAGATGGCAAGAAGATTAATGAAAGCCGCCTAGTACAGAAGGGGGGTAGGTACCTTTGCAAGACTTCTAGCGAGGAGATATTAGAGCTGAACCAGAGCTTGGCTTTTTCTTTATCCTGTGACCTTTGAACCTGCCTTACTGTCGAGAGCTGCCAGCGGAGCCGACGTTTTGATTGATGTTGCTACACGAGTCAGTCTTTCCCATTGAATTCCACATCTGCACGAAAATAGCTTTTCTAGCAGTATTCATACTGGCTGTAAGCAAGTGATAGCCAAAGGGATGCCTGAAATGCTTTTATGTAGTTTTCATTTAAAGCTAAAGGTATTTGGTGTTCTAATTCAGTATCCAGATCCTCCAGATTATGCCCATTGGGTAATACTAGTTTAATGAATTCATTATTGGGTTGTGAAAGGACTAAAAACATACAGCAAGCGTTGGGAAGGCA
>NW_009207769.1:21171-21589 GCF_000690835.1 Fulmarus glacialis
GAGATGTTGCACGTTTGCTCAGAGCCTTGCAGTGGAGCCAGAGCAGAGAGGCAACAGTTATCCGTGTGCCCTGCAAATGGTGCACAAAATATTGTGTGGTAGTTCCTAATATTCATGCTCCCGCTGTGAATAATGCGGCGTGTGAAATAATAGAAGAAAATTTGTACTTGAGAGGAGACTAATCACAGATTCTGATCAGAAGGTAAATGCACGTTTGCTCAGAGCCTTGCAGTGGAGCCAGAGCAGAGAGGCAACAGTTATCCGTGTGCCCTGCAAATGGTGCACAAAATATTGTGTGGTAGTTCCTAATATTCATGCTCCCGCTGTGAATAATGCGGCGTGTGAAATAATAGAAGAAAATTTGTACTTGAGAGGAGACTAATCACAGATTCTGATCAGAAGGTAAAAAACAGGTTCA
>NW_009207769.1:21609-25597 GCF_000690835.1 Fulmarus glacialis
CTTGGAGTGAAAGAAATCTCAAAGTGTGTTAGAGAAAGAAACGAGTCCAAACGCATGTGGACACGCTGCTTGCCGAGCAGTTAAATGCCTCAGAGGGGAGGCAGCGAAGGCACAGATGGCGCCTGGGTTTGCTGCGTTTTCCATTTTCCGTGGCAGGCTCAGGGTTGTGCCCGGGTTTGGGGGGGCCAGCCGGAGCCCCGGCGAAAGGCCAGGGGTGTCGGAGACCTCACGGGCAGCCGTGCGGGTTTGGCGATAGTTCGTGGGATGTGCTCCACCAGAGAAGGGGCCCGGCAGCGAGGGGAGCCGCGGCAGCCTGCCTGCGCGGCTGAGGGAGCAGGCGGCGGTTCGGTGACTCTCCTGCCTGCTGCCCCACAGACGCCGTGCAACTTATTAAATCCATCCCTGTTGAACAGCCTTTTCATAAAAGTACTCTGGAGCACAATCAGGAGTGTGCATTGCCTCATCCTTTTAACAAATATGTTTTGTAGCCCTATTAAAAGGGGTCTTCATCTATCCTGTCAAAGCTATTCTGCTGGGGTTTTTTAGTTTAATTACACTATCCAATTAAAACTCCTTGCTGCATTTTGATTCGCTTCTCCTTGGGCTTGAGTGGATATGACATTTACAAGGCTCGCCTTTCAAGCAGACAATGGCGTGATTGATGAGGTGCAGACGCAATGAAGGAGGCGATTGCCATGTGGAAACACTGCTTAGTGCATTTTGATTTATTTATCATCTTTTTTCCCAAACAAGGTTGCTGGTGAAGAGGTTTTGGGCAACCCTGAGTTCCACCTCAATTTTCACCATTCTTGCAAAAATCTTTGTTAGTATTCTGCCTTTGATAATAATTCGAAGACGAAACAAAAGGCTTTGGGGGAAAAATATCCAGATATGTGAATAGTTACCACAATTTGACATAAAAGTGGTTGTATGCAGCACTTTAATTGCAACTCTGCTTTCAGGACATCTGGAAACAAGACATCCACTCATAGCGATGTTTTATAATAAGGCTACAGTAGAATATAAAGCCCTGAGTTGTAGGGTAAACTTTTTTTTTTTTCCTTATATTCATATCATTTGTTCCTACTTAAGTAATGCCTTGGTTTGAAGGAGATCCATCAGGTATGTGGCGTGCAGTCCGAACTCATCGGTGGTTCCACTGATATCAGCGGGGTCAGGATTTCATCCATAACTTCAGCTGTAGTCACTGCCTCTGAAGTGGTAACCCACGTCGCCTCTAAAATATGTACCTCTCAGATACATATTGCTTGCATAAACTGGGCTTAACCCCACTTCTACACTCAGGACAACATTCCTGTTCAGTGTGTCCCTAACTGAGCTCAGTACTATTTCCCCGATAATCCAGCTGTGGCTGCAGTACAACTAATCCCCCTAGAAGACAACTTCTAAGTTTTCTTAATATTAGAGGTTGTCAGGATGGGTATTTCAATGGTAATGCAACACTTGCATTTTTGCAGGACCTTCAGGCCCCACTCCAGGGTCATGGCATCATTTCTGAGGTAGCACATATGGATTTCAAGCACAGAGTCCCTCCCCAAAGCTTTTAGACTAAATATAACAGTGGTTGGTGAGCAGAGATTGCCCCATTTGAGTGGTTTAAGTAAATCTCTCTTTGTACAGAAACATTGCTCATGTGTATTTTATTTTCATCATTCCTTGCCTGTTTACTAGTATATTTCTAATTCTTTGTAATCCCTCCTGAGTCTGCGAGAAGAGGTTTCAAGGTTTGTTCCTGTTGTAGTCACAATTTCTGAAATGGTGAAAATCTGTGATGATGTCAAATGATGCCCATAAGTGTTTTGTTTTTCAGAGAGGTCTTCCTCTAGCTATTTATTCCACTAATAACTCTTTAATTGTTGACTTCTGCCTTATGGCCCCGTAATGACAAAGCAATCATCAAGGTATATTGAGAAATTAACATAAATTTGCATTTTCCCAGTGTTTGTTTTCTGTTTTGTCCAATTCATGAATATTCTTTTCATCCTCCATCTAATTAGTGATTTAATTCAGTGCATACTGTTTTAAAGAGTGGCATTGGCAAGAGAAGGAGAGGCTTTTGGTACAGTCTGAATGGGGCGCATGGGAGAGGAAGAAGAAAAGCTATTTCTAGTCTTGGCAGATTCAGTAAAAAAAAATTGTCTTTTCTTGTGCAAATTCACATCCTTCCAATGTTTTCCAGGCAAAAAGTGTATTTTTTTAGACTCTCTGATAAAGAGTTTGTTACTTAGATCAAAAAGTGAAATTTTTTTTCACCTGTTCCAAGTGAAGTATGGTGAACCACAAAGTTTTTGTGTATTTTCCCAAGACTGTAACTTGCAGGAATTTGCAGATTTATCAATGACTGTATAAGCACTTTTCAGTCAGTAATTCTGGAAACTGTAATTCAGCAGTATTTCTCACCTGCTGCATGAAAAGACAGAAGCAGTGAGGCGTTGGGGGGATGAAGCGCAGGGCGGAGGTTGCTGTTTGCACCAGTACTGTTTCACCAAACCTAAGAAAGATAGAGAGGAGAAGCGTGAGCAGCAGATTTGCATCTGGCTGTGCTGCTGGGTTTGGAAGGATTGTTGGTTATGCCGTAACTAGCCTCCCTTCACTTTTTTGGCAGTGTAGTAATGTTAAAAATTAGGAGATATGCCAAACAATTGAATTTAAGACATCATGCTGAAAGAGTAAATGAGCTCTCCTCCTTTCCAGTGAATTAGCATCTTGCCCTTCCGCCTGAGTCTGCTGTAGGCATTTCTCCAGGTGTAACCACACAGGAACCTATTAGTGTTTGAGAGTTAGAAAAGATTTATCAGCATTCGGAGCTGAGGCCAAAGGGCACCCACGGTAGGATGCTGTTTTCCTGCTGTCGCAGTGAGGTTAGCCCCAGCGCGGGCTGGGGAGGCACAGCAGGAGCGGGGCTGGCGTGAGGCGTCCGCACGAAACCTGCTCAGGTTTGCTGAGCTCGCCTTGTGGGTTGTACCTACATCGTGACAAAAGCCTGTGATAACAGATGCGTTTCTGTCTTTCCATTTGCCTTCCATAAATGTTTTAGCAGATAAACGTAGTTGGGAATAACATGTATTTTCCATTGTACAGCAGATTAATTCTGATTGCGAAATATTGGAAGTTTCCCCCTGTTCAGTTCTCCCTTGCCGTCCGCCGCAGTGGCATTAAATACGCTTCTGCATGGTCTCGGTGCAGGGCAGTGACAGACAGCACTGACGTCTGCTGGAGTTGAACGCTTGTGTTTCAGACCTGCAAGCTAAAGGACACCAAACCATTGTTCATGTTCATTGTTCATGGCAATGAAGCTGTTCGTACAGTATCTGCATTTGTTTTAATTCTACCGTCATGTGCGGTAGAAGCCACTTGAGCTGCTGCTGTTTGTTACCAGATATTCTTATATGGAAATATAAAACCATTGAAGTTCCTATTGATCTCTCAATTGTTAAGGGTGGTGCTCTATTGGAAAGAGGTACATCACATATTTAAGCACTCTTGGAAATGGAATCAATCTCACAATTCATAAATTCCGTCTGGCTAGAATAGTATCAGAGCAAAGTGCCAGTTATGATTTCAATGAACTAATATTTCATGCTGTAAATAGTATAATGTGGACATGGAGCACATAAACATAATGCTGTAATGGGGCTTTCTAAAGAAAAGTCGTCTTAGTTTCTTTCCACTAAATCACCTGTCAGGGCTTAGGACTGGGTTACGCGGCCTGCACGGCAGGCTGTCCACAACCGCGGCACGCACCGCGCGTTCGGGCTTTGCATCAGATTCAGCAGCAGTGTCGCGTCCCCTGCGACTGCCGAGAGTCCGTGCAGGGGCACGTGTCCACGGCTCAGCCTGCGCCTCTCCGGAAAGGCAGGGACCGGAGCAGCCTCCGTACCGGCGGGACCGGGAGCACGAGCGCTGCCCTTGGCTGTGCTGCGGCGGCCGGGCTGCCCGGCGTGCTCTGCCGGAGGGGTGCGTGGTG
>NW_009207770.1:0-658 GCF_000690835.1 Fulmarus glacialis
GACGGGTACTCTCGGCGTGTTTGCCGCGGGCGCTGAGTAAGCTCCCGCCTGCAGGCCTGGGGAGGGATAAACTGGGCCATGTGCCGTGGGGAAGGGGGGACTACGTTTTTAGCACCGTTGAAATAAGTTGGCCTTGGGAAGTTTTGCGGTTGAGCACAGAAAACGAAAGGCTGCTGAAAAGTTTGGCTCTGCCCTACATTGGGAACGTTATTAACACATTTCTTCTGGGGACCTTAACAGCACTGTACAAATGTGAACGGTGCCACCTGGAGAACCTGGGATATAAGTGTTAGTATCCTCATTTTGCAGACGGTAGCTTGAACGACTTAAACGTCAGGATTTCAGTTTACCATGTTCAGCATCACTGAGCTCCTAGTGCGACCTGGGGTGCTGTTTCCCCATTTCCCTCACTGAAACAGAAACCCACATGATGCAGCTGGTTTTGTACCGTAGCGCGTGCCGCGGTTGCCCGTCATGCCCCAGCTGCCTGTCCCATGCTCACTGGAGGAGCTGGAAACGTCAGGCCTACGGGGCTGTCATCTTCCCGCTTCTATAAACCCTGGAGCTGCGTGGTCTGACCACTGAAGGCCCTGCCTCGTGGAAATAAGCACTCGGTACAGCTAATCTTGCTTTCCTGTGTGCGCTGGCCTCTTCCATG
>NW_009207770.1:673-4733 GCF_000690835.1 Fulmarus glacialis
TGGAGTTGTGGCACTCATGCGCTCTAGACAACATCTTGGGCACTCCAATGCAGGGCCAGAGCCAAGGTCCTCCCTGGCCAAAGGCAGCTGGGAAGACCCCAGGTTGGATGCCCTGTGCATCCGGTTGGAGGGGTGGGGAAGAAACAGCTCCCTGGAGCCCTGCGCCGGGGCGGCATCGCCCACCCATTCCCTGCGGGGAGCACAGCCGGGCAGGGAAGGAGCACAGCAGCCATCAGAGCACAGGGGCTCAATGTGACCCTCATGCTCAAGACCCATGGGGGGCATTGACCCTCCGGTAGGACTCCTCAGTCCTGCAGGATTACCTTCCCCTAAATGAAAAAAGACAGTGCTGCCACGTATGGGAGTTAACGCCACAGAGAGACATCACAAGGCACCCGGCTACAACCAAGAAGCGTTTCCCAGTCGGGTGTTTTCATATATTGATCCCCCCGTGAGGAAGCCTGAGAAGAGGAGATCACCCAGGCAGCTGAGCTTTGCCAGGATCGACAGCCAGAAGGATCGGAGTGGGAGCCTGCCTGCGCTCAGGCATGGTTGAAAATAACAGAAATGGCTTAATTCGTGCCTTTGGTTATTTTGGTGCAAGTCCTTGTGGGGATGCCTAGGTTAGAACAAAAGCATTCTATTTTAATTTAGTGTAATTATAGCCTGTCTACCTCCAAAAGCTGAATTGCTTTAACAATACCATTGCAGCTAACTCCCCAGAGTAACGATGCAGTTGTGCTGGGATAAAGCTAATATGGCTTATTCTTGTCGGGAAAGGGAAAAACATTACGTGTGTAGGTGCAGGCTTGCTTTGCAAACAGCTGCAGCTGTTTGAAAGGTTACCACCACAGCAGCCTGTTGCCACACTTGTTCCTGGGGTTGTTCCCTCCATAGCAGAGCCCTAAAACCTGCGTGCTCCACAGCCACCTGGCTGCTAAGTCACAGCATTTGTTTAATTCAGTATTGGACAGCTTCAGCCCAGCAGATGTTTCACTGAAAGGAGTGAGAAACCTTTGCGTGGCTGCTCTGCTGTAATGGTTGAGGGGGCTCAGAGCTACCTGCAGTGTGGTAACATCTTGAGCTCTATTGCTCTTTCAACAGTGAACCACATAGCTTGGTGTAGGAGTGATATAGGTGATAAATCACATCCCTGATCAAAATCAGGTACCAGTCCCAGTACCAAAAATTGTTATAGGTCCTTCTTTTCCTTCAGCTGAGCCAAGATGAAAATGGGTGACTTGCACAGAAACTTGTGTCCCTTCTTCTGAACTGAAAACAAATCGCTTCAGTGAAACTTTGAAGGTAGTCAGGATCTACACAAGACAAGGAATAACATCTTCAGTAATTTCTGAAGAACTGCATGGAGCATGGAGTCTAGATGCTGTTATGTCTGATGCATTTGCTCTGTGCAGGGCGCAGAGCTGCATTTGCAGTCCAGTGTCTCATTTTCAGTCTGCATGGTTCTGAGTGTATACATAGCTGCATCTCTACACAAGACAAGGCAATGCTAACAAAAGGCACATACAATGGGAAAAGGTACGGCATTTAAGACTCTAGTTCCCTGTGAGAGTTTAGTCTTCAGGCTCCGAGCAGCGCCCGAGGAAGTTGTCTCCTACACACATGAGCTTTGATAGAAAGGCCCGTTGTGCCTGAGGAGCAGAGCTGTCAAGAGTAGTCTCCACCGCCATGCCCAGATGCTTGTTACCCTTCTCATGCCAGAGCCCAGCAGTCAGTAGTTTTCCATCTCTAGAAATCCAGAGAAACTTTCGACCTCAGGGAACAAGAAATTGGAGAAAAGACAATAGACCAGACTCGGTTCATACCACATTTATGCAAGGGAAAAAATTAAAGGAGAACTATAATTAAATTTTAACTATATTTTACTCTCAGCAGCATTCCATAAATCATGTACCTTGTTAGTACTGTGGAATGGCATGTGATGCTGGAAGTCAGCATACGGTAAATACGCTGACGGTAAATAAGCTGACGGTAAATGCGGTAAATACCGTATTCTGGTTGGCTTTGGCCATTTTGGGCAGTGTGTCATGGCATGCTGGAGTCATGCCAGCAGATGAATTTCTCTCCCGTTTTGGACAGTGTGCCTGCTGAAGATGGGAAGACATACTGCGATCTCTGACACCAGGACGGAATATGTCCCAACTGAGGACACAAGGATGCCTGAGCAATGTCACCTCTTATCTGCAGTGACAAATGGCAAATCTGTGGCCCGTATCAACGCTGTGATGAGAACGCATTAAGAGGAAAGATGCACAACCACAAGGAAAACTCCTGTACGTGGGAGATGAGAGGGCAGGCAATACGGACTGGGTGACAGTCCGTTTGAACAGCGTCAAAAGATGATGTGAGAAAGCTCTTCATGCAAATGCTGTGAGCGAAAAATGCCATGTGCACATTTTTAAACACCTTCAGTAGACAAATACAGTCAATGCATTGAGCTAAGTAGGCCCCAGTGAGATAGCTATAACGCTCTGCATTGTTTCTGTGCTCGGGGAGGGGGGCGTGAATGGATTCGGAGCTGCATGGTTGCCCTATACTGTAATGTACCCTACCAAATACAGTAGTCTTTTGTGTAAGAGGATGAGCTAACTGGTTGTTTTGCAGAGGGGGGGCCCGTTTGCACCACAGCAGCAAGTCAGAGCAGCTCCCGGGCAGCCATGCTGGCAGTGGGCTGAGGGTGCCTTGATGGAGGGATGCTGTAACAGATAGCCGCTGTCTCCGAAGCTTTCGGCCTCAGCCCTATCGCATGCACACATCTTACAGGTTTGAACCCCATTGTTTTCAGAGCTCGGAGCTGGAGGATAAACAGGCTTAACTCCACGTAGGTCAACAGGGTGGCAGTTGTCTGTCTCAGGGCTGAATGTGGCGTATTATCAGCCAGTTCACAGAAAAGCTCTTGCTCTATCTTACATGCTTGCGTTAGTCAAATATTATTCTTTGAGAAAAATGACAGAGAGAGGAAATTATTTTATCAAGACGTGAAGTAGGTCATTGTTATATCCTGGCTTATCATTTTCCCTGCGATATAAAAAATATGAACTGGATGCTGGCCTTGCAGAATGAAAGCTGTCTTTTTTTTTCTCGTAGAAACTTGAAAAGCCTGACACGGAGAGAGGCGAGGGAGTGAGGCAGCGCGCTCCGAGCATGACGTGATGCACTGCTGCTTGTTCAAGGGAAGGGTACAGCCTGCTCTGCAGGGCTGTCACCAAGATCCTGTTCTTTGTCAAGAAGAGCAACCCCAAGGTCTGGAAGTAAAACGTCTGTGATGCACCCCTTCATTTTCCAAAGAGCAGGATCACGGTGACGCTGCTGAGCTGGCTGGTGGCAGAGGAGGTGGGGAGAAAAGAAAGGGGAAGTATGAGGGAGAAAAGAAAGGGCAACAACCTGGGAAAGAAAAGGCAGCTTGTATAAAGGACGGCTCTGACCTACTCTGACTACAGAGAAGTGCTTTTGAGGCTGTTCTTTGAGAATTAGGAGGGAAAAGGGCTAGAGAAGTACAAGATATTGCTGCTTTTATTATAGATTTGATTTTTAATTAAAAAAAATATATTTGCCAGGGCTTTTTTTAAAGAACATTTTTATCACCCAAGATATCGATCTCAGGGAAGTTTTCACTACCTGGGGAAAGGGATCAGTAACCAGCACACATTATTAACACAATAAACTCTCCCCGCCCCTCCAGCTAAGTTCTGATTGAGAAGACGCTACCAAAAATGCACAGGCAAAATTAGATAAACCTGAAAAACAAAACAAAGCACAATTGCTTCAAGCCTCCCAAATGCCTAGTTAATTCAGAAAACAAATTAACCCTAACCTGCTATCTGCAGTGCCTCTGCAGGGGAACCACGGTGGGAGGCGATCCCTTTATCTCGCTTTCAAAATCCTTTTCAGCTGATCTGCGGTCACAGCTGCTCAAAAGTGCTGCATGTCCTGTATTTTGTGTGACGGTCACCAATTTGCCTGCTTGTCCTGAAGCCCCTTACCACCCTAGGGCTGCCACACACCCCTCCAGGCGCACCAGAGGTGGGAGCTCTGCTCT
>NW_009207770.1:4766-16162 GCF_000690835.1 Fulmarus glacialis
GAGCAAGGACTGAGCGGTGGCCCCAGCAGGTCGCCTGGGCACTGCTGGGGACAGACTGGGTAAGATCTCGGTGGTGGCACATAAATGTTATTAAGAAAAATAACAAAGATACCAGTTTTGCCAAACATCTGAATGAAGGAACTGCCCCTGCCCTGTGGCATACGGTATTTTATTGCCCTCCTGCTCACTGGGATTTATAACCTGCCATGCTATTTCTGCCCCAGGAGCCCTACTTTACAGAGCAGTCTGGAGAGGGGAAGGTAAATCCAAGGACTAAGCTGGAGGAGAAGAAAACATGCTTGGGCAATGTGCTGCACATTGGTGGGGCTGGTGAGAGAGGCAGAAGAGAGAGCTGAGCAGAGAAACGACAGCTCTGTTTGGACACATGTCTTTGAGGAGCCAGGGGCAGAGCAGCTAGCACTCAAAACAGGCATGGTATCTGCAGCACGGGTGCTCTTTGCTACACTGCCTATCAGCCCATATGCGAATCCCCTTACTAGCTTTTCTTATCCCTGCCACAACCCCACCAGTTCCCCGGGTGGACTCCCAAGACAGCTGTCAAAATCCTAGTCCGCCGCATTCTCCGGCAGCTGGGAAAAATTTTCCTTCCTACTACGCAACCCCCTGCCCGTCAGGACAGACTAGTGGGTAACTTTCCTGCCACAGTCTTCCCAATATTTGTAGCACTCCTGGGAAGAAACCCTGCTGGCTGCCTCTGCCGGTCCCTGCTCCAGCCCTGCTCTCACCCCGGCTGTGAGCACTCTCTTCACCCTTCACCCATGCTTGAGCTGAGTGACCTGCATTTATGGGCATCTTCATGTGACCCCACAGGTAGATCTCCATGGCCTTCACGCCCAGGCCTAGACTGCAGTCCACTATCTCCCGTGTACACTCCTACCCCAATCTTCAGTGTTGTAATCTGTGTTCCTGAAGTCATCTGTATCTCAGAGGTATTTTCTGTACAGCAGACATTTTCTTTTCTAGCCAAGCTAAAAGACCTTTATCGGTTTTCCTCTCAGGGTTATGCCAGGCATCTGTTTTGGTTTTATACTAATTAGACACCCAGAGTCTCTTTGAATGGGGATGAATGCCAGCAGTCCATGTGCACCAAAATTCATCACCCCACCCCGTGCACCCCACCTGCACACCGTACCCAAACCCCTCAGGGCTGCTTCAAAAGGGAGCCAAGTTCCAGAGCAGCCTGCCAGACCTGGGGTTTCCTCCCCAAAACGTCCACTCTGGTGGCATGACAGATGTAAGGAGCCTGATCTCCCAGGCCTGCACAGGGAGAGCTGGGAGGTGCTGGTGGCACTCCAGCTGCACAATGGGAGATGCAGAGCTTGTGTCTAGACCAGGGAGTCCTCGGTGGCCAGACCTAAATATGCTGTATCTCTTTGCATTTTGGATGTGGGGCTGTATTTAAGAATAAGGTTCCAGTTTGCAAATGAGTTGTGACAGAGGATAATGTGATCAGACCTGGCTGGAGGACCGGGAAGAGGCAGCCAGAGCCCAGGCTGATGGGGCAGAGCAGCAAGCGCAGGGAGAGGCAGTCAGCAATGAGCCAGGTGGAAGGAGGCAGGTTTTGCACATCTTAAACCCAAATGCAAACGTTGCGAGAGAAAGGGGAATGCAAGGGAGCGGACAGTCCATGTCTCCCATAGGCATAGAGAACCAGGACACTGAACAGCCTCATAATGCTGAGCAATATCTTACGGTGCTTGTAAAATATGCCCAGATCGGGCTGAAATGGTCAGTAGCCAGGGTGAACAGAGATCAGTACTCCCTGGAGAACTCCACCGCCTCCCCACCGCAGTGGGGTGTCCCCAGCGGCACCTCTCACTGGGCCATACACGTCCTTGCATGAACCCACATTTCATGGGGGGTGAGAGCAGCTTCCTAATGGGGGAATGTCAACAGTGCTGGGAGGTGAGGGGGGCAGAGAGACCTGTCTGCTCTGCGGGGTTGCTCCGACGCTCGCTGCTGCACCCACCCTCCCCAGTGAAGCTTGCCCCAGCCAATAGATCTGTGCTGACGTGCCTCCGTGGACAGTTTGGCCTGTGCATTTTTAGTTGGTTACTCTTCAAGTATGAAAAACAAGGATTGGTCCTAGTGTCACCTCTTTTGGAGCCAGCCGCTTCCTCTTGGTATCAAACTTGGAAGAACCCCATGGCTACTGCTGAAAAGCCTTTTCCCTTTCCACATTTCAAGATCTTTTCTGAAAGCAGTTGCTAGAATCTTCTTGGTGGAGATTAAAAGCCTTGGAACAAGCCAGCATAAGTGTCAGTTTTATTGAAAGTGAGCAGGCTGTGCTTCCCTGATAGCTGCCCGACTTCGAGGGCGGGCATCGCAGAACAGCATCCACAGCTGGCTCCAGGGCAGCTTAGCAGAGGGGGAAAAGCCATGGCTTTTTCTGTGCTGCATGGTAACACAAAGGCAGGAAAGCAAAGAACATGATTCACTTGGTGCAGAGCAAACCCTGCTGTCCAACTCTGCAGTGTCCTGGCTCAGGTGTTTGTACGTGGAGGGTCCCAGGTGCCTCCCTGTTCCCCAGCTTAGCTGAGCCAGCTCAGCGCTGAGTCCAGCCCACCTCCACGGCCACAGCTGGGGAGGAGCAGGTACTTCTCAGCACACTGTGCTACACCCCACCAAAAATCTGCTTTGGGAGAGGAACTGTAAGCAGGTTCGGGATACTGGAAAGCAGTTAGCCAGGCATTATGTTTCTCTTCTTTTTCAGGGACAGGATGAAAACCTTCAATTCCCAGGTTTCCAGGCCAGAAATGTTCAGCCATAATAGGTATACATAATCAGACATAGAAGCCAGCCACCATGTAAGGTTTTTTTTCCCTTTCAAGCGTCCCGTCGCTACATGTGGGTCCCTCACTAATTGTTCTGTTAGCAGCCAGAGTGTCGCCTGGCCAGCGTACAAGGCCAGGCTCAGGAAATTACCATTCTGGTCCCAGCTTTCCTGCTCACAAACCTCCCTCTGCCTGAGGATTTAGCTGGATTTAGAAAGAAAGAGTTGCCAGAATGGTACTACCAACAGGGCTCTACAAGGCAAACCCTTCCAGGGTCGTTTATTTTCACCACCCAGCCTAGTTTAAAACAGTTTTCTGAACAGATTGAGATTCAAAGGACTCCTTTGCTGGATAAGCTTGCCAGACTAGCGCCCTCTGTTAGCTGGGGAGGGAGGGAGAAGGCAGAATTCATGTGCCTAAAAACATAGCTCTACAGGAAAACTTCTATAGAGTGAAAACTGGGCCTCAGTTTATCAGTGTATGAGAAGATACTTCTTAGATGTCTTGAAGTCCTCAGATTAAAGGTGTGAACAAGGGCAAAGCATTTCTGGTAGATAATGTGATCCTGTCTTCAAACCTACTTCTGCCGCTTTACGGTTCTCCATACCTTTGAAAGAGAGTGCCAGAGCAAGAAGGACAAAAATGCTGAACCTCCCCCTGCTCCAGCGGTTAAGGAGAGGGGTTTTCATGGAAAGGTGACCTAGGGGCTTTGAGCGCTAGCCTCTGTTAGCTACAAATACAAACCACTAAAAGGCACCAGAGCTTTCCCACTGAAGTAAAGGCATCGGGAGCAGGAGATTAATAGGTTGCCAGCTGTGTCGGCATGATAAGCCAAGCAAGGACCCAGACACTTTCTGTCGAAAGTGGATTGAGACCTCAGCAGGGACACATGGCAAATCAGCCAGAAGCCACACACGGAAAACTGAGCAAGGTAGTGCGGGCAAACATTTCTTATCTTTGCTTTACGTCAACAGAAATGGCATTGTAAAAGAGGCAGCAAAGTATTTGCTAGAGAGGAGGAGGGAAAAGTCCACAAGCTTTTTTGGCTGTAGTTGTGGTTTTTAAAATGCCACTGTTTTCCTCGGAAACTTGTCACTGAAAACGAACAGGCAAAAATCACCCAGCGAGTTCTTCTGGAAGGCTGGTTGGTTGCTTGTTTCAGTGGATTTAGCTGGGCTGGGCTGTGCTGGCAGGAACGCTGCCTGCCACTGCTGTTGCACTCCAAAGGCAGCTGGGAAAGTACAACCTCTTAAACCAGCCCAAAACACAGCTGCGATAATTATCCCGTCTACTCTGATTTGCCACGAAATGGGGCTCGGGGGAGAGGCAGACCTCAGAAATCTGGGGCTCTCTGCAAGGTGATGCTCTCCACAGCTGTCTCCCCATTTCCCACAGCTCCTGCTTCTCCAGCAGCCCGTCCCAGTTACCTCAGTCAGCTTTTGCTTTGCTTTTGGGTTTTATTGTTTTCTTTAAGGCTAATTAACAGAAGAGTGGATAAGGCCCAGATTTCTTGCGTGGATTTTTTTTTGTTGGTGGTAGTTTTCATTTTGCTGAGTTTTGTTTTTGCTTTTAAGCTGTTTTGACAATGCAAGAAAACCAGCTTTCCTACCAGAGGCAGAACCGAGCAAGAAGACTCAGCAAGGAGAATAATGATTAGGGAAAGGCCATGAGCAGGTTTCACCTCCTTGGTGGGGTCCAATTTTGCAGCCTCACCCTGTGTGGGTAATGGGCGCTCACTGCACCTCCCCTGGCAGCGCCCTGGAGCAGGGAAAGGCACAAATATTCCCACCACGTAGGAGGTGTGCAGGTGTCAGCGGGAGGTGAGCCGGGAAGAACAAAAGGCTGGGATAAATACAGCTGAAGCCTCACAGCCTGGATCCATATGGCCCCTGGATCCATCCCTGCCCTGCGGAGCCTCAGGCTGGCTGCTGGCTGGAGCAAAGCTTGTCACCGGGTTATGGCCAGGGGTGGGCTCGCTGCAGCTGGGTGGCTTGGGGCAGGGCCGCCTGCCACACCGCCAGCCGGGAGCTGCGGCTCCCGACACCCTCCTCCTGCCGCAAGTCCTCACCCGCGGTGCGCAAGGCTCTGCGGGGACATTAAACGTGTGCCTGGGAGCTGGCCTGGAAACCTGAAGGAACTCTGTCAAAAGGTCCAGCTGTGACTGTTCAAGTATCAAAATAATGATTGTAGGTAGAACAGTGCATTTTCATATAATGCCTTAATTGACGAACACAGATTCTCTGTATTCGCAGTCCCTGACACCATGGTGATGGACGTGATCAAAGAGCAGAGACAGGTGACCCAATAGCTAAAAGACTGATCATCTCCCTGTTAACACAGGCATGGGGAAAATGAACATGAAAAATTCATGATGCTGAACTGCTTTCTGTTTTTCTCAGCAGAGGAACTTCAGGCAATGCGGCTGTAAAGCACTGAGCACCCTCTGCTCTTCCTGACCCCACCAATTTCCTCTGCACAAACTATCCGTATGGATTTGACATGTGTTCTCCGAGAGGCCCCGAGGCCTCATACATCCCAGTAAGGCAAAGCGTACGGGGTGGAGGAGCCTGGTCCCCGCCTAAGCTTCTGCAAGTCCCTAAGGGTCAAGTTAAGTGCAAGCCTGACCCTGTTCTCGGGACCAGACTTGCCCGGTGCGTGCTTTAAGCCGCCCAGCCTCACCAGGCTGGGTTTTATCTCAGCCGCAGAGCTCAGAGAAGGTGGCCCTGTCTCGCCCTCTGCGGTCCTGGGCAGCAACCCCACCAGACCTGGGGCACATCTCCTTGGCTGGCTCGTCCTCGCCGACGCGAGGGGCTTCGAGCCCTGGGGCTGGGGCAGGAGGTTGGGAAACAAGGACCTGAAGGCTGCATTGGAGCCATGTTGGCCTTTCAGTGTCCTCACGGGTGTGTTTTTCCTGTCAGACCCAGGGGCTGAGCAGCGCTTCCCTGCCCCGCAGGGATGCTGGGATGAGTAAATCCATTAAAAGCTGTGCAGTGCCAAGACACCAAGGCTACAGCTACATAAATTAATAAGACAGGCCAGGGAATGTTTTCCGCCCCCGAGACCCATCGGCATGCCCAGCCATCCCCAGAGGGACAAGCTCTTGTCCCCCCAGAGCAGGAGAGCTGTGCCCAAACCGCCTGCTGGGAACACTCCCCGGCTCCCGAAACATGCCTGGGCACCGGCTGCGGGAATATTCACTTGGTCTGGGACAAACGCATGCAAGGACAATGCCAACCACTTAACTGTGCGGGCAACCGCCTGGGCCTGCACCCTGCCTCCGCTTTGTTTATTAGTTTGTTAGTACCTTGCTGCTAGCCTACACGAGTATAGACAGAGAGCCTGCCATTAACAAGGGCAATAAAGTACCTATGAGGGAAGAGTCCCAAGTGTTTCATCTGGTTTTATAAGAAAAAGGTGCTTTCTCATCTGGGGTTCAATCTCTTTTGCCCTGGTCACTCCAGAGCTGATTTTTTTGCGCGGTGCCTAGCAGAGGGAGCCCTGGCTGCCGGGCAGCACTGCCATCCCAGCGGATGTTGCTGCTATTACGAATAATAATACGGCCAGGTTTAAGACAGGCCTGCCTTGCAGGAATATAACGATTCGAGTGGCCAGCTTACCAAAGGGAACAAAGAAATAATTATAGGGTCAGGGAAAAAATAAGGAAAAAAAAAAACCTAAAAGAAAACAAAGAGCCATTGAGAAGAGGCACAAATTAGTTAGGTCTCAAGTGTCATTCCCCATCTGATAAAACAAAAATGTCCAGAGCAACAATTAACAAAAAAATATGAGGGGTAGAATATCTCCTTTTAGCTCCAGGTACTGACTATACACAGAGCTCTTTTTTTTTTTTTTTCTCGTGCTTTGGGTTATCTTACGTCTTGGTTAATGTGGAGCTGGTTGTGTGTGTGTGTGTGTGTGGTGCAGTCCCCGTGGGTTTGGGAGCTGCCTTTTGTGAAGGGCAGCCCTCCTGAAGGGAAGCAAAGGAGCAAAGCGGGTGCAGAGGAAACAGGAATGTGCTTTGGTGGTCCTGGGAAATACGCCTCAGGGGTAGAAATGGGAGCTTGACAAGGACTCAAAACTAGAGGCAAATCCAGCATGTGGTTAAGGATGGGAAGACAGCACCGAATAAAACCAAAGCAACAGAAAAGGAAAGCTGCAGAGAGTGCCGTTCCCGGGCTGCTCTGGGGTGAATTGGTCATCACTGGCTCGCCGGCAGGCAGCGAGGCAAAGGAGGGATGGGCTGCCCCCACAAAAGGGCCGAATGAACAACGGGGAGCTGAACACAATTTGGCTTCAGCACATTGAAGAGAAAGGGAACAATCTATTCTCCACAGCATGTGGAGGTAAATAAGGCAAGAAATAATGAGCTTAAATTACACCAAGGAAAGCTCAATACAGATGGCAGGCCAAACTTTTTAATGGTACGGACAGTTTCATATTGTAGTTGCCTCCGGGGGCTGAGGCATCTCCAGCAAGGTGAGGCACCCGGGGCTGTCAGGAATGGTTAGGGACAGCTGATTTTATTTCCAGGCAGCTGGGATGTGCTGATGTTTCCTGACAGTTTCTCTTCCAACTATGCTTTTGGAAAACAATTCAAGGACTGTAACGCGCAATGGCTCCATGATGATTTTCACTGACAACGCTACTGAAACCAGACAAAGCCTAGAATACATTTCACTACTCTTGCTCCCTCACCTTAATATTTGTTTGCATGCGTGGAAGTAGGTGCGCCTGTTTGATTCACTTTTTCTCCATCCACTTCACTGACGACCTCCTCTTGCCCTGTGGATCACCGGGGTGTCCCTGGAGCGCAGCCTGAAAACCACAGGGCTGGGCGTCCTCCTAGGAGCCTTTTTGGGTCCCTTCCCTGTGCGAGTGCGGCCAGCTCATCCCTGTGGGTGAGGCACACACGGGTGCTGGGTGCCGGATGCTGCCTAAGAAGCCTGTGAGAAAACATAGTCAAGAGCTATTAGAGGTACAGCTAGGTCCTGTTAAATGCTGTCTGTTCTGGATTTCAGATTGCTCTCTATCAGAGAAAGATCACAGAAACGAGAAATGACACTTGCCTCTTACAGTTTAGTGTTTGGAAGCAGCAGTTGTTCTTACCTATATTATATCATTTACCTATATCATACCATCTCTGTATGGTCTCGCTGGAAAAGTCCCCATTTGGTTTGCAGTGATTCCTCTTTCCTTCCCTGCTGGATCAATAGACTCAGCTGGTGCCTTCAAAATTGGTCTGAATTCCTTCTACTTTTCTCAGCAGCTAGTGGCATTGTAGGTTATTCAGTCAAAGTTTGCCCAACAATCATGTTGCTGTGGCACGAAGCAGAAGGGAGAAGCCCTATCTTTACTGCATTAGCTTTTGTCATTCAAATAATTAACATTTCTTTTGTCAGTAACCTGAAGAAACATGAATTGAAGATGAACAAATGAAAATATAATTTTTTTCCCGATGCAATAAGGACTGGATTCTGCAAACCCTCACGCAGCTTGTTTCCCTGTTAACACAAGCGTAAATGTTCTTGCGTTCAAGGCCTCTCTCCTCTGACTGTAGCTCTTCTGCACGGCTTGTCCTTCAAAAGCTAAATGACAATAATAAATTGTCCTACTTAAACAAGGGACCTACTTCACCTTTTCACCACACACATAAAAAAAATGGCGGTGCTAAAGACACTTAAAGATCAAAGGCCTGGTATGCAAAACAGGTCCTGTGCACCAAACTGATGGGCTTCTTACGGATTTGTTGCTATGGTGCTATTGCCTTGACAAGCTAAAATATCCCTCATCGGCTTCCATGGGAGCCTGGACAGAAAAGTAACCATCAAAAAATAACCGAATATTGTCTTTGACTACAGTCACCAAGCATTTAATTTTTTTTTAAGCTTTACTCACCCTTAACTTCATGTTTGGCTATTAACCCACCAACTGATCATTAACTGTACGGACTGAATGTCTGATATCCAGAGGATTGGTCCAAAGCTAGGTTGGTTTTTAGGTTTTTTTCTGAAGGACTTTAATATCTCCCACCAGCACAGAGACAATCTATTGAATCCCCCGTTAAGACTCCAGAGCTGAGCAGGGAGGTACTTGCAGGTTATCTGCCTAGAAACACACTGCTCAGAGCTGATAAACTCACTGAGGCTCTATCCTGCTTTCCAACTTAACTCAAGCCTTGCTAAGTGGCAGGAGTAACCTGACTGAATTGTTGTGGGTCACAGCTTGAGGTCTTTAATCAACATTCCCAGCTTAATCAATGGGAGTTTAGCTAGCCTGAAACCCAAATCAGGATATTTCTGGTATTTACCCTGGTGCTTGTCCTTTTCCTATCAGGACAACTGGTTATGGATAAATGTAACGTTGCTGCAGAAATGATCAAATGTCAGTTGGACTTCTTTTTCTTTACCCCCTCCAGCTTTAAAATGCCTACAGCTGAAATTTTCTAGCGACAACTTGCTTAGACTGGTTAGAGACATCTGCCAATAAATGAAAGGAGCGATTTTTTTTCATGAATAAACTCTTCTGACTCACAGTTCTTATCCTAAGCCACAAGACCATCCTTCCCTCCTGACTTAAGATCCGTAAGACCTAAGAAGCTGACTCTGACTCACCGGCGGAGGGCTGGGATTGGACTGTATCTGCTATGTGCATCTTTCTTCCGAATACAACACAGCCAGAAATAAGATGGGAGAAAGCCTCCAGTACACTGGCCCTGATTTCTCTCTGGGAATCGCTGGGGTTTTGGTTGCTCCCTTCGGTATGAGAATGAATTAAGCTCAGATTTGTAAATAGCAGTCTAACCACCCTTGCGCTGACAGGCACAAACGTCAGGAAATATGTAGTTAGTTCCACCGGCACCGCATCTTTGAACTTTAATTGTAAGCACCTCTGTCATACCAGGGGAAGTAGGATAACACATCTGGAACTAAAAGCTTCCTGCTAGACTTTTCACACTAACTATTTCCAGCTTTTTTCCAGATAGGAGTTTTCAGCAAAATATTTTCTGATTGAAAAATACAGATTCCTTACAACTATTGTTTTTCTTGTGGGAGCTACAAAAGAAAACATGTCCAATATATTTCGTAAATAAAAGTAATAAGGAAAAAAAATATGAATATCAAAGCATCACGTTTTTCCATTGTTGACATTTCGAATAGTGTTTTCTTTATTCAAATGACTTCTACAATTTAAATAATTTTACTTTTAAGTGATCAAAAAAAATCAGCCTGAAAGTACTGAAATGAAATATTTTCATTGACTCAAACTGCATTTTTATTGTTTGCCTTCAAATATTTTCCACGGCTTGATTTTCTATCCCATTTTGTGACTTGAGGGCCTTTTTCCATTTCAAGTACCTTCTCTCCGCCGAAAATAGTAACCAGATATTTTGTGCCTGAATAGAAAATAGGATGAAGTTCCAGCTAAGACAGCCCACATGTGCCTTTGGAATATGTTCACAGAGGAGCAGCACACCTGTGCCATCGCTTCGGGTATACAGCAAGGCCCTGCTGTAAGTCAGGCAGGAGAGGAGTGCCCCATCAGCTCAAACGTGCTACCGGCCTCCCGCAAGGAGTTGCCAGCACAAGGCTCAGCAGGACCAAGAAAGTGGACAGGAATAGACAAAAAAGTGGGGGAGAATCATTTTTCTGTGTATATTTGTTGAATTTGCCGGTTGCAGAAATGCAATCATGTCGATTCCCAGTCAGCAGGACGAATGTCCCAGTGAAGCAGAAGCACCAGGTTTCCAGTATTCGTTTCTACTGCTGAAATCCTGTTACTGTGCACAGGGAGGGACTGTTCCTGACGGGGAAAAAGCTCACAGTGAAGTACCAGGCTGTGGCACTGGAGCCAAGAAGTTGCCGAGGCAGCTGCTGCTCCTTTCTTCACCCACACTGCATGCCTGCCTCCAGCCCTGCACAGTGGTGGGACCAGGAGTGCACCAGTAACTCTGGCTGCATCCTGCGCATTTGTAAAGCTGCCTCCTCAGGCTGCGGCAAGCCACGCTGGAAAGATTTTTCCAGCTCCCAGGAATGAAATACCACCTCTGCCAGTACAGTTTATAACAGGGCCTCTTGCAAAAAGCCCCAGTATAACTACAACCACTTCCATGGTCACAGTTGTCATTGCCCCTGAGGGAAGAAACCACAATAAAACCTAGACTCACGAGCAGCAGCGCTGTGCCAGCCCTGCTTGCTGCATGCCCTGGTGCTTGGGCTGCTGAGCTGCTGGGTGTGAGGCTGTGGGGATGCTGAGCTGCTGAGCTGCAGAGCTTTGGGGCTGCTATGCAGCTTGCATGTTGTGCTGGATGGGTGGTGGGCTGTGGGGAGGCTGGGCGGTATTGCTGCGGGACTGCAAGACTCCTGGGCTGTAGGGCTGCAGGGATGCTGGGATTCAGGGATTGGGGGCTGGATGCCGGGCTGTGGGTCTGCAGAACTGTACGTCTGGGTGCAGGTCTGCCGGTGTGCTTGTCTGTGGGGCTGCTGGGACGATGAGGCTGCTGGGGGGTAGGCATGTGGAAACGATGGGCCCGCGGAGCTGCGTGCGGGTCTGCAGGGCTGCGGGGCTGGGCTGTGAGGCCGCTGGGCTGAAGGTGGGTGGGAG
>NW_009207771.1:0-235 GCF_000690835.1 Fulmarus glacialis
GATTCTGACCCCCCTCACCGTAATGCAGAGGGGGGCAATAACACTCAGCATATGTCCTACCAAGTCAGGGCCCCCTCCTTGCCGCTGATTTTCCACTCCCGAATCCCCGCCGGCAGCATCCCAAGGAGGCAGCCGAGCCCCAAAGCCCCTCCTTGGCTTGAAGATGCCCCGGGACCACGCAGCGAGGTCCTCTTGGGGCACTCAGTGGGGGAAAGGATGAGGATGGGGTCCACGA
>NW_009207771.1:918-1507 GCF_000690835.1 Fulmarus glacialis
CCCGCCCCCCCTGTCTGATGGCAGCGATGGGTACTGGCCGGTCCCGGGAAACAGGGCAAGAGCCAGCGTGGGGGCTGGGATAAATAGGGCAGAGGAATAGAAAGGAAAAGGGAATAAATAAATATAAATGAAAGCACGTGGCGCCAAGAGAGAAAATAGCTGGGAAAGGCTTTAATTAGACTGCGGGCTGGGCACCGTCCCATGGCTGGGAGAAACATCTCGAAAGCAGGGTCAGGATGGAGCACGACGCAGTTCATGGCAGAGCCAGAAAGCCCCAAGCACCCCGTCCCACCTTCCCTGGACCCTCCAGGGGACATGGTGGGTCTGGTGGCCCCCACCCCAAGAGCGGTACCAGGGTAGCAAGCAAGGAAGGGGTCGTGACACCTCCACTGTCATCCAGGCCCTTGTCCCATGGCTGCTCTGCCCCACACCTGACTGCTCACCCTGTCCTTGTGCCCACACATCCCCTGGGCTCTGATGCCAAGAGCCAAATCCTGCTATTCCCCACCACTTCCAGGCCCACCCCACTGGGTCACGCTATCGCTCATACGGCCGGCCGGCGCTTGTCACCTGAGAAGTTGAGTAAAAT
>NW_009207771.1:1623-1953 GCF_000690835.1 Fulmarus glacialis
AGATTTTGTCCCTGAAGGTCAGAGCAGCTCCAGCCTGGCAGGCTGTGCCATCCCAGTGTGGGTTGGGTTTGCCCAGGGCTCAGCCCCGGACACGGCTCTACTCCAGCTCTATCTGCTCTGGCTGTATTGAGGCGGCTGGGGGAAGCGCTGAGCCCAGCCTGGTCCTACCCCTGCTGCCAGGCTCGCTGCCCCAGCAGGGCAATGCTCTTCCCTCCCCCTCCCCAGCACCCTGCAGCTATGCCCGGGAGAAAAACTGGTCCAGGGCGCGCATGACAACGGGAAGGGGGGTCAGCTCGCAGCCCCAAAATCCCAGCCATCTGCCTCACGCCC
>NW_009207772.1:0-1713 GCF_000690835.1 Fulmarus glacialis
ATATAATATAGATAATAAATATAAAATTTGAATTATCTATTATAATTTGAATATAATATGTATCCCCCCGATTTATTAAGGAAGTGAATCAGATATCTTTTCACATCTTTAGAGTCATTCTCTTACTTTAATGGCTTTTGTTCCATATGTATATTAAAAGGTGGACTTCAGTGGAAGAAAATTCTTGTCCACTTGCAAATATATCTATTTGTATCTGGGACAGCAGTGGTGGCACACACGGTAGCACAACAGTTACACAATCTAGCACAGAAGATAGACTTACAGATGTAGCTTGCTGAGCAGACATTCCTCATTTACCAGCAATAGAGTTCCTAAATTCTATCGTTAATTACTTTTCCACATTTACTCTAAATACAACAAAGTATGGATTGCACGTATTACCCCAAGCCTCAGTGAACAGAATTGCCCATGTAATGTGTATGGAATATATAGTTTGTGTAATTATGTAGACATGGTGTTGACTTATAAATCAATCAGTACAGATTTACAAGACTTTGTCTCAGAGATGTTATACAAACAAAACAATTAGATAAATGCTTGGCTTGTGTTAGTCATTGATAAACTTTATATTTGTATAAAATCATCTACATAAAATTCATTCAGGTAAAATCTTTGCATCATGTCACCTAATTATATGTACACACATATGCATAAAGCAATAAGTTCTGTCAGAAGTAATTGTATTTCCGTAGCTTGTTAGTTTTCTTGTTTTTGTCAGAAAGAAACTTGTGCAAATAATTTATTTATTAGTAATTATATTGAGGCATAAAACTAAGTTGACTGTGCACTACTTAAGCACCTAAAACCCACCAGGAATAGGAGAGTATATTTATGCACCTTACGGGCTGTATACACACAGCCCACTGTGAGAGGTTCAAAATACTAACAAGAAATAATTATAATAGAAAAAAGATACTAATGCATAACCATATTAGCATGCATTGCATGACTATAAACGTTTGGCTTCTCAGAGTTGGATCAGTCAGGGAATTTCTGTCATGCAGGTTCATGCAAATGTCTGAGAAACGTGGATAAAGTGCTTGCTCTGTCATTTGCTTTGCGTTCTTTAAAAAAACCCACCAGTTAACAAGAATGGCAGAATTTTTAAAATATTGGTTTCAGTTTAGGTGAAAGGCAAGAGGTTGCTGTCAACCTGTCTGTGCTTAAACTGGATATAAAAGAAGGTATTGGAAAGTCAAATGTTTTCAGAATTAACAGCACACCAGTGCTAGTTGCCTTGTTTTTCTGCTCCGCAAAGTGTAATATAAATTCTATTTATATTTGATAACAGGGAGTTGTGACCTTTAGAAAACCTGAGTTCAAGAAGGATGAAAGCTGATATTAAAAGTGGAAGGTTTTCTGCAAATACAGGAAGAAAGGCATACACTTTGAAAGCTGATGTTTGCATGTCTGTTATGGAGCAGATCATCTTAAATGCCATCACGCAGCATGTACAGGACAACCAGGTGATCAGGCCCAGTCAGCGTGGGCTTATGAAAGGCAGGTCCTGCTTGACCAACCTGGTCTCCTTCTAGGACAAGGAAACCCACTTAATAGATGAGGGAAAGGCTGTGGATGTTATTTACCTGGACTTTAGTAAAGCCTTTGCTTTCCCACAGCATTCTCCTGGAGAAACTGGCTGTGCATGACTTGGACAGGCGTGCTCTTCACCGGGTAAAAAACTGGCTGGAT